>NW_026779446.1:0-101456 GCF_030144855.1 Hypanus sabinus
GAGAGGTATATGCCAGACGGTTGTGGGAAGCGGTCGTTTCAGCGTGTGCCACTGTCAATCTGTCGGTCTGACCCTCTGTCTTTTTCACAGTTATAATATAGCATATGATGCTTGTCTTTCTTTCATTCACTTTCATCCATCCTACGTCGATACTTCTCCCAATTTAGAGTCCTATGTTTAATATTGATTATTGAACATTCCCTTTGCATTTCTTCCTTTGAGTTCTGACAGGTCTGAGATGCTCTTAAGATCCAGCAAAATCTCAAGATTCTTTTCGCAGCACTTTGTGTGTGTCGCCTTCCTCTCTGGATTTCCAGCATCTGCAAATTTTGTCATCTTTAGTACATCAGCATCGTGTTCATCCGAACACGGACATTCCGCGTGTGTGTGCGTGCGTCCAGGATGATATTGAAAATGGAACTCCATAGGGAGAGAAGTTTGGGTTCGGACGTGTGGTTGAACTCTGTTCACAAGTGGTTAATTAGCGGAGAAAAAAATGAAATCTGTAAATGTGGCTACTTCGGGTGTTTATCAATGGAGCTCCGGCATTCTTCTCACTAGGTGAGGAACCGCGGAGGTAATGCCTACGAATTTAGAAGTGCTTGTCTTCTGTCGGCCCAATATGTACATCAGAGACAGTGAAAGGTGCTGAATTATCATGATTGTTCAAGTGACTGTAGTCAGCAAGCGGCATAACAGTGTCTCTAGAGACTGATCTTTTCTATAAATTAAGGGCGTTTTGATTGCATTATCTCAGATTTTACGATGGAGCTGTGAATTCAGGAGCAACACAATCACGGAAATGGGTTATTCAGTCATTTTGCGGATAGGAGAAGTTTACTATCCCTTTATTTCAGCCTTTGGGATTCTCGGTAAGCTGCGGTATCAGCTGCCGTTGGTGGGAATTGGAATTAATACCCATATAGTGATTGTTTCTGTCGCTGGTTTCCACAGCCGCATGTCCAGTCCTAGTATTCGGCATTCTAGGAATGGAATCAAAGCAGCGACTGTGGATTCTGATATCTGGTTCTAAAAATAAACCGCTGTAAGAATTGAGCGAATCCGCCAACATCGGAAGACCTCAGTGATATCTTCCAGCGGTTTGTGTTCAATAATGTGATGATCGGGTCTCTGTGCTATTGGTCTCGAAGCAGCTACACTGCATTTGCAAATATTGTGTTTATACTGCAGCGGAGATTATGCTAATTGATTGTCTGCATTGGTATATGAGCAGTTGTGTGAGGTACGTGGCATGATCAAACAATCGATTAGTGGTAACGATTCAGCAAATTTGGGGAGCTCCCTGTTGCAGCCGGAAGATTGAGGATTTTCGGTAAAAGTGAGTGGTGTGACAGAAAGTGAAGCAGTTGCTGGACAACACAATGACGTCGTTGCTGATCAATTAACAAAACCGACGTTTTGATTCATAACTACCAAAACTGTGAAATGTATTATATTATCCATATAACTATAAATACTGCAAAACGTATTATAATATATCCACATCTGACAGCGCTACAGACATCTGACTGTGTCACCGTGCCTGCTACTGGATGTTGGATTATTCTCCCGGCTTCCCTGTGATGGATTCAGTAGGGGGCGTCAAGTATATCTGACAGGCTGTATCAGACTCGGCTGTGACTGCTGCCTCAGTCAAAGTTCTGCTGTAAAGTCGGCGAGCTGGCAAATGCTGGAATAGGAAACAAACACGGGAAATACTGGAGACACGAAACATCAGGCAGCATGTATAGAAAGATTAAGAACAAGTCGTGTCATGGGGGCTCTCTGAAAACAGCTCAGAAAAAACACGTTACCTCCTTACCCGCATATTCTATTTTGTCTGGGTGAGTAGTTCCGGGAATTCCTGTTTCTGTTGTGCCCCTCGGCTGTTCTGTCGCTGACAGGGAGTCACATGGAAGTTGATGATTGTTTAATGCAAGAATCCCACCATCGGCGTCCGAATTGATTCATTTCAATGAATCCGATGAAGCCGATAAAAATGTTCCACACTGTACTGACTCTGAGGGTACCTAGTTTAATCTGTCCGCTGTCTCTTCATACTTTTGGCCATCAGTAAGGAATCCGAATTTAACTCATTTGACTTTAATTTAATGTGTAAACTCTGCCAGCTCTTGTCCCTCTCTTAACCCTTCTACCGCTGAATGCAACAATAAAATGGGAATATTACATGATCCCCGAAAACTGCGACAGGGGGTTTTACTCAGTATTTTCTCAATTTCCTATTTCCCCTCTCTCTTCAGCGAACTTGATGGCAATTGTGATCCTGTCCCGAGATAAGTGTGGTCTCTCCAAATGTGTAACTCTATACCTGGTGGGAATGGCAGCGGCCGATCTCCTGGTCGTTATCTCGCATCCGCTCCTGACGTGGACTGCTTGGCTTTATTTTCCCCGATCATTCCTGTTCATCACTCCTGTGTGCAGTATCGCTAGATGGCTGATTTCTGCGAGCACTACTGCCTCGGCCTGGTTGACTGTCTCTTTCACCGTCGATCGATTTGTGGTAATTTGCTGTGAGAAGCTGAAAACAAAATATTGCACCGAGAGAACGGCGGCTGTGGTTATCGGGGCAGTGAGTGTGCTGGCCTGTTTGGAATGTGTTCCCTGGGGCTTTGTATACGAGCCTGTGATAATAATTGATGGTATCCCCTGGTATTGTGGTCTTACACCGAGCTACAGAAACTCTCCCTCATGGGTGGTATTTGAGACGTTTCACCGCATTTTTACACCTTTTGTCCCATTCTTTCTGATTTTGTTTTTCAATATTCTGACGGTCAGGCGGATTCTAGTGGCCAGTCGAGCCCGCAGGAGGATCCGGGGACAAACGAGTGGAAAGAATGACAAGGACCGGGAGATGGAGAACCGACACAAATCCATCGTTTTGCTCTTCAGCATAACGGGTAGTTTCATACTGTTGTGGGGCACACGTTTGGTATTTTTCATCTATCAACGGATTTCAATGAATTTCGTTTATTATTCTGTCATGAATCCCGTTTACATTATAGATGAGACATCGGGAATGCTGAAGATCCTCAGTTCCTGCACTAACACGTGTATATACGCCCTGACTCAGAGCAAATTCCGAGAGGATCTCAAGAATGTGGTGAAATACCCAATGAGTCGGATTTTGAAACTCATTAAAATATAGAATTAAATGCTGTACAGTAGTACAATTCAGCTGCCTTCACGCTGATATTGGACAACACTCTTCCAATTCTGCGCACATCACCAAATCCGTGCCGAACACTCAGCTAAACACTTAGGTAAACACTTTTAAGTCTGTGCGGGAATCCAGGTACAATCCATAATCCTGTTTGCAGACCTGTATTTGCCTCCAAACCCCTGAATCTGCGCATTTCCCAAATCAGTGTGCACCCCCATATTTGATAAAACAGCCCTATATCAGTGCGCATCTCCAAATCCATGGGCACATCAACGCAGTGCGCACCCCCAAATTTGATAAAACAGCCCTATATCAGTGTGCATCTCCAAATCCATGGGCACACCAAATCAGTGTGCACCCCCATATTTGATAAAACAGCCCTATATCAGTGCGCATCTCCAAATCCATGGGCTCACCAACGCAGTGCGCACCCCCACATTTGATAAATCAGCCCTATATCCGAGCGCATCTCCAAATCCATGGGCACACCAACGCAGTGTACACCTCCATATTCGCCGATGCTGCCCTAAGTCTGCGCCGTTCACAGTTGATTGTGCACCCAAACCCACTGACGCATCCACTTGATAATGAGGTTATCATTTCAAACTGCTCAGAATATGACTGCCTTTTTATTAAGTGCGATCGTAAACTGTAGCCAGATCAGAAATGCTCGTCAAGTCAACTGGTTCCCAAAGAGAATTATGTAACGACCATCAGATGTTTCACTGCTGGTCGGCGATAAAATATCTTAAAATTGCATGTACAATTAGGAGACATTTTTTAAAAAAATGGTAGAAATACTGGAGTCATGAAAATCATGATGAGGTTGCTGGAGAGATACATTTATACCCCTGCTTTCCTCCATAACTCAAAGAGATTGAAGGATAAGTTTGTAGGGTGACAAAACGTGACCGGAGCACTTGGCCCTAAAAACTAATGCCTACCGGGAGAAAGCAGCTTCTGTCCTTTCCCCAATTTCTCCAACAGTTTTAGGACTAAGTCCAGCCGGATCATATCTGGGTAAGGAGATGGGCCTCAACATTAAAAATCGGCACGCAGCCCAGAATGTGTGTGCATTCCCAAATCCAAGCGTACCAAATGTGAAGCAGGACTTATTTGAAACGGTTATTTGATACACATTGGATTTTCCCAAAGGAAGAATCGTTTTTCAGTGCCAGCATTCACCTGAAAGCAATCGTGAGAACATAGTGCATAGTTTAAAGTGCAACGAATATTAAAGGTACTATAAGTGAAATGATTTTGAAATTCGCCACAACCCCAAATCGAACGAGAACAACCAATTTATGTGCACCCATGTACGACGATACGCACATAAGCCTGTTCTCATCCCCAATCCTCATGCACCCGGATATCCATATCGATACGGACCCATATTGGCTGACACATCCCTAACACTGTGCAACCTCCCAATCAGAAAGCACCACCAAATACGTATGTCTCCCAAATCCCTAATCCATGCACCCGTACAATCACTGCACACGTATTCGCAGAAACTCTCCTAAATCTGTGTACACAACTAAATCTGGATTCAACGCCAAATTCGCTGAAACACCCGCATGAACATTAGATTATTCTGGAGGAGTAGCTGGCTCATATTTCAATAATAGTTAGAACAAAGATCAAGGTTTAATTTGCATTTATTAGCCGGGTTTCTATAAATAAGATACGTCACACTCACAGAACAAATCAGTGTGCGCCAGCAAACGCGCTGGCAATCCCACATGCACATAAGAATAACCTCGAGACGGAATAATTTCAATCAGTTCACAAAACCGTCTTTAACCAATCAATAAAAATACAGTACAAACTTGCAAGTGCATTTATTAGGTATCCGTCAATATCCAGCGACAAGCCAGATCGCCATGCACAACCAAATTCGTGTTGAAATGCCGCAACAGTCGAATTTGTGTTCATCCATTAATACACGTGAATCTCCATAACCACGTGCCTCATAAATCTGTGCACATTGCAACTGCGCACCCAAAAATCAAAGTGCACCCCAAACGCGCAGACACCCTCCTCAGGCATAGCAGAGTATCCAAGAGCAAGAATCTTTTCAAACTGTTCATATAATAGCTGCCTCCACCATGAATATCGTCGAAAGTAACTGTAGATAAAACAACCTTCAGATACGTCACACTCCAAATCCGGAAACACCACAGTTCTCTGAGAATCCCGAAATCAGTAAACACCCGAATATTGGCCTGCACACTCCTAACGAACATCTCGAAATCAGTGTGCTCCTCTGTATTGACGGTCATCAGTAAATCTGTTCACATCACAAATCAGTCTGCCAGCCATACATGCCGAAACCGCACAAATCTGCACAATCCCAGAATCGGTGTGCACGCTGACAGCCCAGTTGCATAATGGACTATCCCAGACAGGCATTCATTTCAAACAATTCAGAAAACGACCGTCTCATGATTAGAAATCCACATGTGCGCCAAAATCCTTTTGCAATCAGTGACACCCCCAAATCTGCGTATAAACGCAAATCCATCTGCAACCCAAATCTGCACACATCCTCAAGTACGAGCGAAACCAAATTGCATGTGGATCCCAATTCGGTGTAAATCCCACAAACATATTTGTTGACCCAGACGGATAATCAGTTTAAACATTAAATGGCTGTCTGGACATTAAAAACTAACACGCCCTACTCACAACACAGCCAGATCACCCCAATTCGATATGCACCCACAAAAACGTGGAAGCTCACATATTCACCAACTACACTAAAGCTGATATACCTAAATAGGTGCGCACCCCTATATCGGAGCACACACCTAAATCAATGCACAAATCTTTATGAGAGATCGCCCCTAAATCCATGCACACCCAAGATACATATGAACCCCAACACCATGTGCAACCCATTTTAGAACTAACATTGCACGAACTCCAATTCAGTACGTGCACCAAACCCACGGATTCCGCCAAGGTACATCAGGTTTTTCTGGAGCAACACTTGAGAAAACGGCAGCCTGAACATTAATCATCCACATGCTGCCTTGAGTTTGTCTGGTAGCATGGACACCCGCTAGTTCATGCGACTTTTGCAATTCCCTCCTTATATCAGACACAGGCACAGATAAGTGTTCTGTGGAAAATCTTCCGCGACAGTCCCAAAGTAAAGGTCATCTGGCAACCTTGCTTCCCGCCCAAACACCCAACATGTTGACACCATTTGCCCGTCTTAATGAATTCCAACTTGTGGGCATGTAAGCTTGTGAAATGGCGCAACCAGAACATCCCAAATGTTCCATCGCTCGATACTGCACTTGCCTCGCCACTGATTTCACCGTGATGGTGAACTGGCACATTGCATTAACTCCAGGGGCAGGAAGACTCTCCCACTCTCTGTCCATTACCACCCTTCATGCACATGTCCGAACAAAGCCTCCGCATCAATGCTCCGGCTCCGCGACCGGTACCACAGGCAAACAATGCCACCTGTTGTATCCAATTTCACCGAGGTATGGAATATGTCAATGGATTGTTGTCAGACTTCACCTCCTACGTGGTACTTAACTTACCCACTGGAGACCAACTCAATGTCAGAAACTCCAGTTAGTTCGTGGGGCAATACCGCTCGGATAGACAGACTCCGGCTGGCAAAAGCAATAGCTCTCAACCCTGTGACTTGATCCTGATGTAGAATGACATGTAAGCCCTCTCTGCTGGCGTCTGCATGCAATATATACGGCAATTGGGAGTCTGAGGAACAACCAACACAAGCGCTTCCGTCAGCAGCTCCTTCAGCAACTGAAACGCCTCTTCAGGTCTTGCATCCCATCTTCTTTCAAATGGTTCCAAAGGACTAAGATAACCTCTACTTTCTTCTTTCGTCCTCCTCCTTTTCTTTCCCAAGGGAGGGTTACCACACAGAAGCTTATTCAAATGGTGTCTCGTTTTTGAATACTCCTTCAGGAACCTCCGACTGTACCCACGGATTCCAGGGAAGGAGCGGAGGGCGCTCAAATTCTGAGGCCTTGGCCATGTGGCTCCCGCCTCTGTCTTTGAAGGATCGTGGCGATTTCATCCCCTGAGACTGTGTAACTAACACGGTTGACAGACGTGTTGCAGAATTGACAATTGACCAGGGGATGTTATAATCCTCCAGCTTTCAAGGGCCAAACACATTCATCAGGCTCGCTTCATGTTCCTCCAAGGTGGAGCCGAACACTATGAGATCGTCCAGGTAGACCAATATCACCCGCAAGTATATATCCCCTACCGATTACCCATGACACGCTGGAGAGTAGCCGTGTGTCCGGATATGACCTGTGGCACTATTTAGAACTGAAAGACATATGAATGAAGAGTTTCGGTCCGAAACGTCGTCATTACCTCCTCCCATAGAAGCTGTCTGGCCTGGTGAGTTGTGCATACATTTTGTGGTCTTAAAAATATGAACGCCGTTTCTCCTGCTCGCCTCACTCATGGGGACCTGGTAATCCCCACTCTTCAGATCCAGCACACTGAACCACTTCACTCCACTCAGGTGCTCGGTCCTCAGAGACGTATTATTGCCGGGGACTGTGGCTACGATAGTAGGCACGCATTTAACCCTTCCTGTTCGTCTTCCGCTCCACCACTCTGTCTTTACTGTAACTATTTTAACAGTGTTGGAACTAGAAACATTGACGCTGTCATTACGATGACGTTCTAAAATAGTTCAATTTAAAGCTTTTGGCACGTTTATTATTCAGAATATTTATGAATTAGATTTATTAACACAATGAATTTCAGAGTATTTCATTATATTATCAAATATTTGTAAAGTTTATTAGCATAATTCCAGAATTATATTAACATGATATTATACAAAACCCAGTAGCACGACCCCAAATGCTATGACCACGGTCGCAGTTCAGCTACTGCGCAGCCGCACACCCGCGCAACCAGAGGGAACAGTGCTGACACCAGCGAACACAGAGAGGACTTAAGTCCATGCGAGTATCATACCCGCAGAGAAACCCACTTGCACATTAGATTATCCCAGAGGAAGAATCGTTTAAAACAATTCATGTCAAATTTGAAATTAAATTTATTATTCTCGTGGCCTAACTGAAAGAACTTTGGGATTCGGCACACCTCCAAACCCGCACACACCAAATACGTGAGAAATCTGTGTGCATCTCCAAATGCAAATGCATCCCCATATCTTTGGAGAACTTCGAAACCGTGGACACCATGCACATGCAAATTAGATTATCTCAAAGAAATGATTTCAAACTTTCACAAAATCCGTGTACAACGAGCCCCAGAAATGTAAGTGGGGTTGACAGCGTGTTTAGGGTGCACAGTGATTTCTTGATGTGCACCAATTCAAGGATTAATATGCACCTGGGGATGTGCGATAATTTGGGTTGCCTTTTTCGATCATGGGCTTATTTGGAGATGCACATTTGGAGGTGTGAGTTGGCGGATGGTGAGCTTGCGTGCGGATTATTAATGTCGAGGCTGCCATGTTCTCAATTGTTTTTAATGCTGGTTGCTCCGGGAAAATCTGACATACATGTGGCGGAGTCCAGGTGTTTCGGGTTTGCACTGAATTGGCGATTGCACAATTATATTTTTATCGTCGAATACGGTTTCTACACGGTCTTGGGGTTCATATGGATCTGGGGTTGTGCATGGATTTAGGAGCGTTCTCTAATAAAGGGTTGCAGACTGATTTGGTATTGTGCACTGACGTAGGGTGTGTTCCGATACAGGGGAGCGCACCTACTTGTGGATAGCAGATTTAGGGTAGTTTGTGAATATGTGAGTCTTCACGTTTTTGTGGGTGCATATCGATTTGGTGCCAGAGGCAAAATTTTATGCCTGTGGGGTTGTCAGCAGATTTGGGGGTGCAGACGGATTTTAGTGATCTGCATATAGTCTTGAATATGGGGCTGCAAAAATATTTGGGTTGACACGCAGATTCGGGTGTCTCGCCGATCTGAAAAAAAGGATTTTGGCGCACATATGGACTACTAGCCTCAAGTCGGCCATTTTTTCCGAATTGTTTGAAATGGTTGCTGGTCTGGGATAATCCGTTATGCATCTGTGGTGTCTCCGACTTTGGGATTGCGCAGATTTAGGTCTGCTTCGGCATACATGGGTGGCAACTGATTTGCGATGCGAACAGATTCAGTGAAAATTGTCGATATGGAGGTGCACACTGATTTCGAGATGTTCTGGTCTTTACTGATTTCGGGATTCACAGAGATCTGTGTTATCTGCGGATTTGGACTGTAACGTATCTGAAGCTTGTTTTAGCTACAGTTACTTTCGACTATATTCATGCTAGAGGCAGCCATTCCGTGAACTGTTTGAAATAATTCTTGCTCTGACATGTGCGCTTTGATTTCTGAGTGCACACTTGGAATGTGCGCAGACTTGTGAAACACATGTATCTGGGGGTGCACACGGTTTAGCGCATGAACACAGATCCGAGTGAAGCTGTGGATTTGTGGTCGAACACGAATTTGGTTGTTCATAGGGATCTGGCCTGTCGCAGGATGTTTAACGATACTTTATTAAGAAAAGCACTTACAAATTAATACTTTATTCTTACTGATTGGTTAAGGACGATTTTGTGAACTGGTTGAAATTATTCCTGCTCAAGGATATTCTTATATGCATGTGGAATTGCCCGTGAGTTTGCTGGCGCTTACTGATTTGGGCTGTGGTTGGGACAAATCTCATTTATAGCAACCGGAAACTGAATGCACTTTGAACCTTGGCCTTTGTTCTAGCTATTATTAACATATGAGGCAGCTACTATGGTAAAACTTGGAAATGATACTTCCTCTAGAATAATGTAATGTGCATGTGAGTGTTTTAGTGGATTTGGGGGTGTATACAGATTTGGTGGCGTACATTGCTTTCGCAGAGTTTCGGCGAGTACGTGTGTACAGTGGTTATATGGGTGTGTTGGTGGATTGGGGTGTGCGACGAATCACAAGTTTGTTTCATTTATAGATACATAAAAAATCGAACTTGGAACTTTGTTAAGATTTAAGGATAGGTATGTCAAATAAATTTGCACATATTTCATGGTTTATTTGAATATGTTGGTGCACTTGGATCGGGGATGCGCCCAGATATGTGTGCCTCGGCGGGTTTAAGGATGCACACTGCTTTCGGGGTGTCGGTCTATCCTATGAGCTCATATAGCATTTATGGAACGGTATTCTTAGATCCCTCTGCTGTCCCGCATTCCTCAATTCACTACCATTTATTATATAAGTCTACCCAGAAATATTTTGAAGTCTTACATATTCGAGAAGATACAATAGACAATAGACAATAGGTGCAGAAGTAGACCATTCGGCCCCTCGAGTCTGCACCGCCATTCTGAGATCATGGTTGATCATTCACTATCAATACCCAGTCCCTGCCTTGTCCCCATATCCCTTGATTCCCCTAACCATCAGATATCTATCTAGCTCCTTCTTGAAAGCATCCAGAGAATTGGCATCCACCGTCTTCCGAGGCAGTGCATTCCACACCTCCACAACTCTCTGGGAGAAGAAGCTCTTCCTCAACTCTGTTTTAAATAACTGACCTCTTATTCTCAATCCATGCCCTCTGGTACTGGACTCTCCCAACATCTGAAACATATTTCCTGCCTCAATCCTATCAAACCCTTTAATTATCTTAAACGTTTCAATCAGATCCCCTCTCAATCTCCTCAATTCCAGCGTGTACAAGCCCAATCTCTCCAATCTCTCTGCGTAAGACAGCCCTGCCATCCCAGGAATCAACCTATTGAATCTACGCTGCACTTCCTCAATTGCCAGAATGTCCTTCCTTAAACCTGGAGAACAAAACTGTACACAATATTCCAGGTGTGGTCTCACCAGGGCCCTGTACAAATGAAAAAGGACATCCTTGTTCTTGTACTCAATTCCCCTTGTAAAAAAGGCCAACATTCCATTTGCTTCTCTTCACTGCACTTGCTCATTCACCTTCATTGACTGGTGAACAAGGACTCCTAGGTCTCTTTGCATTTCTCCCTTACCTAACTCTACACCATTCAGACAATACTCTGCCCTCTTGTTCCTGCTTCCAAAGTGGATAACTTCACATTTATTCACATTGAATGACATCTGCCAAGTACCTGCCCACTCACCCAGCCTATCCAAGTCTCCCTGTATTCTCCTAACGTCCTCTTCGCATGTCACACTGCCACCCAGTTTAGTATCGTCAGCAAACTTGCTGATATAGTTTTCAATGCCCTCATCTAAATCGGTGACATAAATCGTAAAGAGCTGTGGTCCCAATACAGAGCACAGTGGTACCCCACTAGTCACCTCCAGCCAGTCCGAGAAACACCGATTCACTGCTACCCTTTGCTTTCTATCTGCCAACCAGTTTTCTATCTATGTTGAAACCCTGCCCCCAATGCCATGAGCTCTGATTTTACTCACCAATCTCCTATGTGGCACCTTATCGAATGCCTTCTGAAAATCAAGGTACACAACATCCACTGGTTTACCCTCGTATAACGTCCTTGTCACACCCTCAAAAAACTCCAACAGATTAGTCAAGCATGATTTGCCCATGGTAAATCCATGCTGGCTCGGCCTAATCCTATTTCTGCCATCAAGATGTGCCACTATTTCGTCCTTAATAATGGTCTCAAGCATCTTCCCCACGACTGACGTTAGGCTAACAGGGCTATAGTTCTCCGTTTTCTCCTTCCCTCCCTTCTTGAAAAGTGGGATAACATTAGCCACTCCCCAATCTTCAGGAACTGATCCTGAATCTAAGAAACATTGGAAAATGATTACCAATGCATCTGCAATTGGTAATTGCAATCCGCTATCCGCATCCTCAAATACCATTGAATCTGTGCAATGTCCAATTCAGTGTGCACCCCAAACGTGCTGACACCTCTCACATTCAGACAATCTGTCCAAATCTGTCCAACATCAATCCGACCGAAGTGCAACAGCTCACACTAGATCCCATCTGGATGGAATGTCACATTATATTCCAACTACAAAATGTACAGACCGTTTTTCCAGCTGCTTCACTGACGCTGAACGTTTGCATGAACTATTCCGCTGTCCACTCACGCTCTAAATCCAGGTGTCATCTGCAAATCCAGTTTATCATGTTACAATTGACTTATATATCCTGTTCCTTAGAATGTGTTTCAATAAGTTTTGGGGTGCACACAGATTCGGGGGTGTCGCTGGATTTGAGGTGCATACTAATTTGATTTGGGTGTACGCATATTTTGTCATTTCTTGAAATGTATTTGGGATACTGTAGTTTTCAAGTCGGTTTATCCACGGGTTTCAAGTTGTACATGGATACGGATTTGGTGGTGCGTACGGATCTCGGTGTTCTCACTGATTTGGCGTGTCTGCGGATTTGAATGTGTGGCGAATTTCAAAGTTGTTCCATTTATAGATACTGTAACAAAAACGTCATTTGAACGTCGACATCTGTCCTTGAATTTCATTTTTTCTTCTTCTTTAGGCAGCTATTATGTCACAATTTGAAATGATTCTTCGTCTGAGTTAATCGAATATGCATTTGGGTTTCTCAGCGGGTTCACACACACACACAAACACACACACACACACACACACACACACACACACACACACACACACACACACACACACACACACAAACACACACAAGGTCGGGCATATATTTTGAGGTGCACACGGATTTGGGAATTTGTACAGATATAGGTGTACGTTGTCGAAGATGGAGATGCACATGGATTTTGGGTTAATCACAGGGTTAGTTGTGTCAGAGGATTTCAACGTGATCACGAATTTTTGGCTGTGTACCGATTTTAAAGTCCATTCAGCTACGTTCTGAACTGTTTGAAATGATTCCTGCTCTGGGAATACCTGGTGTGAATGTGAGAGGTGTCAGCACGTTTGGGTGCACACTGAATTGGACATTGCACAGATTCAATGGTATCTTCTCGAATATGTAGGTACAAATCTGTCTGGCTATTGAGCAGAATTACGGATGTGTTCTCGAATATCGGACGCACACGGATTTGGGATTAAAATTTCAAAATCTTTCTGAATCTGAGATAACCTAATGTGCATATGCTGTTGTCAGTGGACATGGAATTTGGGGTTGCGCATGCATTCTGGGTTACGTGCGGATTTATAATGTCGAGGCCCATCTTCTTAGCCAGTACCGTTGCGGCTGGACTTCTGCCTTAAACTGCTGGAGAAACTGCGGAAAGGACAGATGCTGTTTTCTCCCGGTATGGATCAGTTTATAGTGCCAAGTGCGCCTGTTATGTTTTGTCACCCTGCAACCTTATCCTTCAATCTCTTTGAATTATGGAGGACAGCAGGTGTATAAATGTCTCTCTCCAGCTTACTTCATCATGATCATCATGATGAAGTACTTGTACTTTTTTAATGTTTCCTAATTATAGATGCGATTTTTTATGGTTTATCGCCAAGCAGCAGTGAACCACCTGATTGGCCTTGCAGAGTTCTCTTTGGGAATTAGTTAACTTGATCAGCATTTCTGATCGTGTGTTCACGTAACACTTAATAAAAAAGCTTGTCATATTCTGAACAAGTGGATGTGTCAGCGGGCTTGTGTGCACACTCAATTAGGAATTGCGCAGATTTAGGGCAGCATCGGCGAATATGGAGGTGCACACTGCTTTGGTGTGCTCATGGATTTGGAGATGCGCACATAAAGGGGTGCATTATCAAATATGGGGGAGAGCACTGATTTGGGAAATCCGCATATTCGGGGGCGTGGAGGCAAATACGTGTCTGAAAACTGTATTATGGAGTGCACATGGATTTGAGGAGTCGCACAGATTTAAGAGTGTTTACCTGAGCGTTGGGCACGGATTTGGTGATGTGCGTAGATTTAGAAGTGTGTTGTCCAATTTGACGGTGCACACAAATTTGGGACATGCATTAGAGTTCTGTCTGTCGCCCTATCTGCAGTTGAAATCGCATTTTGGTGTGCGTGGGAATTTTAAATGTCGAAACTTACATTTTCCGAACTGTTTGAAATAATTCCTGCTCTGGAATCATCTATTTTGTATGTGGGATGCCAGAGTCTATGGGTACGCACTGATTAGGTGAGGTGCACAGACTTGGGGATGCGTTTTGGGTGTGTTGGCGGATCAGGATTTGCAGACGAATAAATTTTGGTTTTGATGAGGATTTTTAATGACTAGTCTACCATTTTGTGAACTGGTTGAAATGGACTTTGCTTTGGGATAATATAATATATGTGGTGTGTCAGCGTGTTTGGACAGCTCACTGATCTGCTCACATGCGCAGATTTCGGGATGTGTTTTCAAAGATGGCCGTGCACATGTATTTCGAATACGTATAGATTTGGCTGCGTTTGGTGGATCAAGGTTTGCGCACGAATTCTTGGGGAGGGCATGAATCCGGGGATGCGCACGGATTTAAATGAGTTCTCGGAAATGGGATTGCACCCGCATTTGCACACGTGCGCTGATTTAGGGTGTGTGCTCCGATATGGGGCTGTGGATCTATTTGGGGATTGAGCAGATTTAGGGGTGTGTCGACGAATATGGGGGTTGAAAGGTTTTTTTCTGGGTGTATATTATGGATCAGACGGATCTGGCTGTGTCGGACCTTGGAATGCGTGCGGATAATTTAATGTCCAATTCGCCATTTTGTGTTTGGAGGGAATCTTCGTCTGGATAATTTAATGTGCATATGGGAATATGCGCAGATCTGGGGGTGCACGTGGATTTCAGTGACGTGCGCATTTTTAAGGAGGAATTTTAAATATGGGATTGCACACGAATTTTGGTGACAACTAGATCTGGGTATGCAGGACGATTTGCAAACGGATTTTAGGAGGCGTGAGAGGTTTTATTGTCGTGACGGCCATTTTCTGCTCTGAACCAGATCTCTGTAATAGGTGGCTCACTACGTTACGTATTAATCCAGGCTCGAAGCACGTCTGTCTTAAGTATTACTCACCTTTTGTGACATAAACTGAATTCAGCATCGGAGCCACCGGGATAATTAACTGGGTCCAGTCTGGCCTTCAGTTTGGCGTTCCTTGACCTCGTCTCTGCCTTTTATTCAATGCTACCTGCTCACCTGTGGTTCCAGTTCCTACTCCATCGCCCACCCCCCAACAGCAGGCATGCGCATACCACATGTTAATGCCAGGGCAGCTGCATCAAACTCCTCAGTTAGAATATGAAATCTCATTCAGTACATATGTAAAACCCGTGCTCCTTACACCAGTCGTACCAAATGCTGGAAGAGAGACCAATAATGTGTGTATACGATGACCTGCCGCACAAATCGTTAGCCACACATTTACCTGTACTTCCTTAGCATCTCTTCCCTCGTCAGATCACTAATCCGGAGTTGCTAGTTCTTAAGCCATGAACCTTCGGAACCACTAAATTAACTTATTTGGAAATATTGGGGGATCTATAGGCTTGCATAGCACGACTCTCCTGTTCCTCCACACTGTGATCAAATCCACCATCTGTACTCTGCAATTCAGTTTAAAGTTTTATTGTGTATGAACTTTTTTATTGTGATGAAATTCTACGCTGTCCACAACAGCGCATAGGTGTCATTGATTCACTTAGAGATGAATCGAAGAATAATGAGCCTCGGCGACCAGTAACCTCAATTTTACCCCAGCCTAATCGCTAAGTTGTGTTCTTCTTTGTTTTTTTTTTGTTTACCTTGCGTAAATACCCACAAATATCACGGAGAGGATGTAGAAACTCCTTCCAGAAAAAAAAAACAACGGAATGAACCCCGATTTCCATTGCCCCGAGCTGGAATTGTCTGGTTCTAACCGCTATGCTATGTATAGCCCCAAACCGCAAGCTACCAACCCACATATCCACTTTTTCTCGCAAGTCATTTACATATATATCAGAAAAAAGCAGGGTTACAGAACAGATCTTTTTGAAACCCCCCATGTACTGCCAGCCCCATACTCACCATGCCTCCCGACGTTCTCGATCGAGCTATTCTGGGGGCTCTTGTCAAAAGCCTCACTGAATTCCATACACAGAACATCCATCTCATTAATTTGTTTTGTCTCTCTATCATGACCTTACTCTCACAGAGCCATTTTATTGCCTGTGATTATGCTTCTACAATTATTTGTCAAACCTATCAAGAAGAATCCTATTCAAACATTTAGTCTCCATTGATGGCAGTAGTCACTGTTTTGCAATTCTCAGGATTATCCTTACTACTTATTACCAGTCTTAACCAAGCATATATTTAGAGTTTATACTTCGATCTTACTCACTCACGATTAAAATTATTAAACATCAAGGAGCAACCACTGAAGGACTCAGATTGATTTCTCAATTCAGCTTTCTCTGCAGAATGTAATATCTGGATACAAACTGTCGAAACACTCAACATCATTCTAACTGTATAAATAATTTATTCCAAATCGTGTATGTTTAGAGAGACCTTCCAATCTCCCAGTTGCATCAATTCAAAATTAACTGAATCTTTGTCCATTAATTATCAAGTTTCTGTTTATAACACTGTCCTGTTTTTTTCATTTTTTATATCAAGTTTATAACCTTATTTCGTTTGTTCTTTGTCCAGGGTCAGCTCTGTGTTGGCATAGTTGAATATCTCGTTGATACTGACTAAGATTAGACCAGTCAGAAGCAAGACACAGTCTGCAGACTCTACAATTCCAAAGTGCTGGAGGATCTCTGCAGGCCAGGCAGCATCTGTGGATAAGTGTAAACTGTGGACGTTTTGGGCAGAGACCTTTCATCAGAATTGGATTTCTTTTCCTCTCTCTCCAATTCTGCTGCCTGAGCTAAAGACTTTCGCCAGGACTTTGTGTAAGATTAGATCATATCAGTTCCCATTTCGCTCTGCTGTGTTTTCTGTTCTTGGGTTCACAGCATCGCCTCGTCCACTCAACACCCCTCCTCCTCCACCTACCCTTTGAGAGCAAACATTCTGTTACTGGATGTTAGTTCAAACGGGAAAACAGAAAGAAAAACTTCAGGTAGAGGCAGAGGAAAATCACCGTGAAGTAAAGGACCGGTAATGATGGGAGCAGGAGTGGTTAATACCGACGGAAGTATACCCAATATCAGGCACTTTTGTCTGTATCGGGAAGAAGGTGTAACAGGTTCGCCTCAAGGTAAAACTTAAACGGGGCGAGGGTAAGGTGCAAAGGGGATTCTTCTGCGATGCTGAGGCCAGTGGTGCCGTCTCGAGCGGTTGTGATATTTGTTTTATAGCACTAAGGCAACACACACAAAATGCTGGAGCAACTCAGCAGACAGGTGGCAGCTTTGGAAAAGAGTAAACATTCAACTATTCGGGCCGTCAACCTTCATGATTTTGTGTGTGTTGTTCTGTATTTCAATCATCGACAGATTTTCTCCTGCTTTGTTTGAAACTCTGTTCATCACATTGTTTCCGTTTATTACAAGAGGGAGTACATAATAGAAGCGTGAAGTCAGCTGAATTGTACTACTGCATATTATTAATTTTTATCATTTCATGAGTTTAAAAATCCGACTCAGTGGGTATTGCACAACGTTTTTCAGATCCTGTCGGAATTTGCTCTGAGTCAGGGCGTAAATACACGTGTTGGTGCAAGAACCGAGAATCCGCAGCATTCCCGATGTCTCTTCTATAATGTAAACGGGATTCATGACAGAATAATAAACAAAACTCTTTGAAATCCGTTGATAGATGTAAAATGCTAAACGTATTCCCCACAACAATATAAAGCTGCCCGTTATGCTAAAGAGCAAAACGATGGATTTGCGTCGTTTCTCCATCTCCCGGTCCTTCTCATTCTCTCCACTCTTTTGTCCCCGGAGCCCCCTGCGGGCTCGACTGGCCGCTAGAATCCGCCTGACAGTCAGAATATTGAACAGCAAAATCAGAAAGAATGGGACACAAGGGGTTAAAATGTGGTGAAACATCTCAAACACCACCCATGAGGGAGAGTTTCTGTAGCTCGGTGTAAGAACACAATACCAGGGGATACCATCAATTATTGTCACAGGCTCGTATACAAAGCCCCAGGGAACACACTCCAAACAGGCCAGCACACTCTCTGTCCCGATAACCACAGCCGCCGTCCTCGCGGTGCAATATTTTGTTTTCAGCTTCTCACAGCAAATAGCCACAAATCGATCGACGGTGAAAGAGACAGTCAGCCAGACAGAGGCAGTAGTGCTCGCATGAATCAGCCATCTAGCGATACGGCAAACAGGAGTGATGAACAGGAATGATCGGCGAAAATAAAGCCAAGCTGTCCACGTCAGGAGCGGAAGCGAGATAACGACCAGGAGATCGGCCGCTGCCATTCCCACCAAGTATAGAGTTACACATTTGGAGAGACCGCACTTATCCCGGGACAGGATCACAATCGCCATCAAGTTCGCTGAAGAGAGAGGGGAAATAGGAAATTGAGAAATACTGAGTAAAACCCATTGCCGCAGTATTCTGGGGTCATGCAATATTCCCATTTTATTGTTCCATTCAACGGTAAAAGGGCGAAGAGAGGGTCAAGAGCTGGCTGAGTTTACACATTAAAATAATGTCATATGATTTAAATTCGGATTCCTTTCTGATGACCAAAACTATGAAGAATCAGCGGACAGATGAAACTAGGTACCCTCGGAGTCAGTACTGTTTGGAACATTTTCTATCGGCTTCATCCGCGTCTGACACGAATGAAATGAATGAATCCGGACGTTAATGGTGGGATTCTTGCATTAAATAATCATCAACTTCTCTGCCAGCGATAGAACAGCCGAAGGGCACAGCAGAACCAGGAATTCCCGGAACCACTCATCCAGACAAAAATAGAATATGTGGGAAAGCAGTTAACGTGGATTTTCTGAGCTGTTTTCAGAGAGCCCCCCTGACACGACTTTCTCTTACTCTTTCTATACATGCTGTCACACGGCTCACTTTTACTGATTTTCAATCTTCCTGCTGCAACAGGGAGCTCCTCAAATTTGCTGAATCGTTACCACAAATCGATTGTTTGATCGTGACACGTACCTCACACAACCGCTCATATACCAATGCAGACAATCAATTAGCATCATCTCCGCGGCAGTATAAACACAGTATTTGCAAATGCAGTGTATCTGCTTCGAGACCAATAGCACAGAGACCCGATCATCACATTATTGAACACAAACCGCTGGACGATATCACTGAGGTCTTCCGATGTTGGCGGCTTCGCTGAATTGTTATCTTTAGATCCAAATATCAGAATCCATAGTCGCTGGCTTTAATTCCATTCCTAGAATGCCGAATAGTAGGACTGGACATGAGGTTGTGGAAATCAGCGACAGAAAGAATCATTACATTGGCATTAACTTCAATTCCCACTAACGGCAGCCGATACCACAGCTTACCGAGAATTCCAAAGGTTGAAATAAAAGGATAGTAAACTTCTCCTATTCGCAAAAGGACTGGATAACTCATTTCCGTGATAAACTGCCAGTTGTGTTGCTCCTGAATTCACAGCTCCATCGGAAACTCTGAGCTAACGTATTCAAAACGGCCCTGATTTATAGAAATGATCAGTCTCCAGAGACACTGTTCTGCCGCTGACTGACTTCAGTCACTTGAACAATCATGGTGATTCAACACCATTCATTGTCTCTGATGTAAATATTGAGCCGACAGAAGACAAGCACTTCTAAATTCCTAGGCATTACCTCCGCGGTTCCTCACCTAGTGAGAAGAATGCCGGAGCTCCATTGATAAACACCCGAAGCAGCCACATTTACAGATTTCATTATTTTAATTTGTCCGCTAAATATCAATTTGTAAACAGAATTCAAAGACATGTTCGACCCCTAACTTCTCTCACTGTGGTCGCACACACACACACACACACACACACACACACACACACACACACACACACACACACACACACACACACACACACACACACTATCTCACACACACACACACACACACACACACACACACACACACACACACACACACACTATCACACACACTATCACACACACACACACACACACACACACACACACACACACGTGATGGCAGTGTTCTCACGACCACGATGCTGATGTACAAAACAGGAGATCACTAGCAGATTCTGGAAATCCAGGGCACCACACACAATGTGTTGCCAAAGCTCTGCGGAGTTCCTGAAAAATTTTGAGATGTTGCTCATGTAGTAGGCGTCTTAGAGCATCTCAAAGCTGTTAGAGGTCCAACGAAAATTACGAAGAAATGCTTCGATCTGCAAAGGAAACATTAAATATAGAATATTAAAATGTTGTCTCCAAATTGGGAGATTTAGATAGGATGGTCAATAACGCAGGATAGCTGAAAGTGAAGGAAAGAAAGACAAGTGTCACATGCAATGTTATTTATGTGCCAAAGAAAGAGAGAGTCATACCGACAGATTGACAATGGTACAGGGTGCAACAGCCGATTCAGTCAACCGTCTCCCTCACTGACCCTGTTTCCTTTTCCTACCCACAGGGAAAAAATTCAATCAACTCTGATATTCCCTCTTGCCGAGGAACCAAAGCAGCCGCTCCGCTCTCACACAGAAGCTGTGTTACAGAGCACAGAGACACCGACAGCTCATCAGTTCCACAGTTTCAGACAACAGAGAAATTAAGACTCAGTCCCACACTGAACCCAGGGCCGAGACACAGATTACCAATAAAACGGTTTACTTGGTCAATATTTACATTGATTTCTGAACAAGTATCCAACAGGTAGAGATACAGACCAAGTCCCAGATGCTCACCCACGGGGCTGGCAGAGTCAGTTTGGGCTCAGGATTGGACAGACGGATGGAAAATTGGGAACTGATGAATGTGGGATTGGATGAACTTAAAGAAGATTTGGATAAGCACGCGGGGTTCTTGATAATATGCCTGGGTGAGAATTAGTCAGCAGGTCAATCTCAGATAGAGGAAATAAATGGACCACGTTCAAACATTTAGGTGACTCAGGGATTGTGTGTGAGACCCCAACTGTTCACAGTCTACATTGAAGTTTTCAATGTGAGGACCAGCTTTATTATATCCATGTCGCTGTTGCACAGATCTGAATGGCTGGGTTAGTGGTGAGAAGGGCGCAGCCATGGTTTGGTGATGCAGACAGAAGTGATGGAATGAAGAAGTGGCGGACGGAAGTGGGGGATCTGAGGCCATCCATTCCTAGTGGAACAAACTAAAAAAATCCATATATATATATATATGGGAACAGATTGAATGGTTCAGAGGGACCTCACGGTCCTTGTCAACATGTCACTAAGAGTTAACATATAGGTACCGCAAATAATTAGGAAGGAAAAAACAGAATCTTGTGCTGTGATGCAGGAGTATTGCAGAAGAGATATAGAAATGTCTTACTGGGACGTGTCCTACAAGTTGTGGTGAGAATTAACCTTGAATATTAGTTCCAGGTCTTGTCACATTTCCTTGGGAAAGTCCTACCGATTAAAGAGAGGGTGCGAGACTATTGCTTACACTGACAGGTCTAAGCCCCGGGATGGCCCGCTTGCTGCTTGTGGGGCGAGTGAATCTGTATTCCCTGGAATTGTGAGGAGAAATACTGGATTCTTACTGACCACTCAGACCAATTGCAGGAAGGATTTCTCCCCTGAATGAGAATTATATTACCGTGTGTCATTGTTCCAGATTGAAGGAACAATCAGGAATGCGCGGGAAACTAATGTCCTCAGTCAGTGATCCCTTCTTTAGTTAAACCATACAAAGCTGCAGGACAGGAGGAGGACATTTTGTCTGCGACGGTGGACTGACCTGATTAAGCCATTGATGCCTCACTAAAGGAATCCCTCTGCTTGAATGCACATTAAATGTTTTGTTTTTTTTTTCCATTTCTAGTTACAGTTCCTCAGGAAAGTTATCCCCGCAACGGAGAGAGTAAAGGGACTTTTCCTCACACTGACCTGAATGCTTCAAGAAATGGTAGGCTGTATGTGTAAGGGGAAAGTGAATAAGCTGGGACTGTTTTCTCTGGAATTATGAGAAGAATTGATCGGTTCTTTCAGGTAATTCAGCGCGATTGCTGGGACGATCTTTCCCTTGAATGAGATTCCATTACCATGGGTCACAGACTCAGAATGAACGACGTCATATTCACGATGGAGGGCAAAATAAATTTCTCTCATCAGTGATTATCTCTTCAGTTAGACCGTGTGGGGCAGGAAGAGAACATTTACTCTGCGATGTTGGGCGGATATCGTTAAGCCTGTGATACCTAATTAAACTAATCACGTTGTCTCCGTGTTGTCTATACCCGTCCCTTCTCTGTGAATTTGTTTGCCTATCGCAGAATCTCATAAATACCATTGCCTTCACCAACACGCTAGAAATGATTTCCAGACACTCGCAACTCTCTGTTTTATTTTAAACATTTCGGCACACATCTGCTTTGAACATTTTTCGCTCTCACATCAACGGCATGTCCTCTGTTGTCTGGTACACTAATGCTGTGAGAAAGGTTACAGTTGCCCACTGTATTTATGACTCTTATAAGCCTCTCGATCTCCCGTTGGTGTCTGCCATTCTGGAAAGGATAGCAGGAGTTCGTGCAAATCGTCCTCATAGATCTCTTGCCTATAAATCTCTTCGAAACCCTTTCCAAAGCCTTGTCCTCTTTTCTATAATGGAGCGACCGAAACTAATTTTAAATTCCGGATGGAACCGAACCAGAGCTTGAAAAAGCGGCGACAACACTTCCTTTTGTGAGAATAACGATCCTCTCAGTTCTCACCTTGGCTTCCGCCACTCGGACAAGAACAATGCAAGTTTGTGCAACTCCTAGTTCTCCTCCCGAAGGTCCTCCTTATAACCTCGTCTATACTCTTTCCAAATCCTCGTCACCCTTCCTATCAGACGACTGAAACTAAATGCAATAGTCCACATGCAACCCGACCAGAGTTGTCCGGTGAAGAGGAACCCATGGGAATAAGCTGGTTCTGCGATGTCCCGAGAAGCAGTTGGTTGGACAGCTGTTGGTGGCTGTTTTCTCTGCACCCGGATAGCTGAGTATCGTTATCAACAGAACGGAACGGTCACAGCACTTCCTCCTTCAAACACAAGGAGCTGGACTCACGTCGGGGTCTGAGAGGTCCTTTCCCTATTGAAGACACAAAGCCAGACGGAAGATCGCCCAGTTCCACCAAATGATCATGGAGACATCTTGTGGGACCTCATCGCGATTCCCTCCCACTATCCAGCCAGTTACTTGTGGCAGTCCACACCGCTGCAGCCACGTCCACCTTGGCAGAAAGCATCCTGACTGGACACATCATGACTTGGTACCGCAAACCGCTCCTCCTGTGACTAAGAGACACTGCAGAGGGTTCTGGACGCAGCTCAACGCGTCACGGAAGCCAACCTTCCCTCCGTGGACTCTGTCTTCACTTCCACTGTAAGTGCACTCCAGGGTCCTACTCATCCCAGACATCCGCTCTCCCGTCCAATCGGACAGAAGATGCCAGAGTATGAAAGCACACATTGCAGGCTCAAGGACAGTTTCTAGCCACTGTTATAAGGACAAGGAATATGTTCTAACATAGTTTTACGTGATAAGAATATCCCTAATATGAGTAGATAGACGACGTCATTCTAGTGGAATAGGATCTTGCAGCTTATTGTCTATCTGGCCGGTGATGTAGTGGCATCGGCACTGGACATCGAGGGGAGTGATCCTGGATTAGAACCCAACCAGCCTCTTCCAAAACACACAAAAGTGCTAAAGAAACGCTCTCTCAGTCGACATCTCTCTAATAGGACACGAACGTATATACATTTTTTAAATTATTTTATGTCTGTTTTTTCGTCCACCTTTACCGTGTTCCTGGGACAGTTAACGGCTGCCATTTACAGCTTGGAGATGGTTTGACTGCTCCAGCGCTTTGCCAGCTCCGAGAAGATTCTGTGACAAGAGTGCGTAATCAGACGGCCACAATGAGAAGAAATTTCGATGCGTGGCGGGAATTTCTGTTCGACACCGTTTCGCCGTTTAACGAGTCCATTAATCTGCCGAGGAAGTTCGAGATATCGAGGTAAATGCGATAAGCGAGCGAGAGTTCAGCGCCGGTTGCCTGTCAGAGGAGGAATCTATAAGTGACCGATCACAGTGTGGGTCTCTGTAGACGGCGGGTACGCCTCTTTGATTGTGTCTTGTCTCCCTCTTTTGATGAATGTCGTTGATATCAGAGGATGAAGCTGCGTTTATAGACTCTGGACTTTCTCAGATTTATGCTATTTATATTCTGTGCTTTTATCGTCGGTTCCTTTTCGGTTTTGTTGTGTGAGGGGAAGAAGTTTCGGGGTTAATGCTCAGTTAGTATTCTAAAAGTTTTCTTTTTTTTTCGTTCGGGACATGAAGCAAATGCTCCTGCTCCGTTTCGTCGTTTCGTGCGGTGGTTTGCGGGGGTGGGGAGGGGGGTTGGACGTGCAGGGAAATAGGTGATCAGGATGCTGTTCCTTTTGAGTAGGGAAGGGTTTGGGTTCTCTCTCAATGTTTTTCCTTGAATTAATTTCATGTACTTTCTTTGACTCCTGCTTCTCTAAGAAACGTTTAAGAAATCAGATATGCATATGGATGTATGATTTGATAATAATAAAAAAAAACTTTTGAATCTTTCAAAGTTGCCGTGCGGTTCATCAGAACTTCGTTATTGTTTAACTCTACTGCACTTTATCTGTGGCAGTTATACTCTATTCTGTATTCTGTTATTGTTTTACCTTTTCCTTCCGCAATGCACTGTGCAATGTAGTGATTGTTGTGCACGGTATTCAAGACAAGATTATCTCTGTCCCTCGGTACAGGTGTCCACAATAAACCAATCTTGCCAGGTACGGCAAGGCGCCAGGTCACGGCTCATTGCTCTTCTTGTCTGGCATTGCTGGTTCATCGCCCACATCATATGACATGACGCAATATAATGGCAATGATCCACTTACTCCTGACACAGTTTCGATCCCGGTTTTCAGTACCCTCTCTCTCTCTCTCTCTCTCTCTCTCTCTCTCTCTCTCTCTCTCTCTCTCTCTCAGAGGTTACATTGTCTTGCCGTTTTCCAGTCAGCAGTAACCCTGACCTCCAAGGTCCCATTTTCCCTTTTCAAATAGAAGGCCCTGAACTTATGGATTACATCACTTCTTCGCCAATTCTCTCATGTCACATAACAGATTTAATTCTGGCGTGGCCCTCTCACGTAGCTCGTCACAAAGTGGGCACGTTAACTAACTCTGCTGACAGCCACATGACAGCCTTCCATAAATAACACATCTTCGGTTGGTATAATTTGGCATCAACCAAACAAGTAAGCATGAATGTTGCAAAGGGGGAACTTTAACTCTGGCGATTGCCGAGTGAAAGCTGCCCCATGCGCAGTTGTCATTCATCCGGATATAACAGATCGTGCACCGGCATAAAAAAAATAATAATAAAAAAAACAAAGGGCACATTGCAGATAAACCAGTCTAAACGTGTACATAAATGTTGGAGCTTCGTTCTGTAGTAGTTGACTGTATCACTTTACTCACGATGATGGATTCCAGTCACCGGCCACAGATCGAAATTCCCTCAAAGATAGTCTGGCTAACACAGAATTATTGGCATTTCCTCCTTGCAAATATTCTTTTGATCAACGCACTCTTGGCAATAGGGTCTGCACTTCAGGTGTTTTCTACAAGCGTCTACCCTTGTGCTCTTCTCTACACAACAAACGCGGCTGCTGTCCCTCGGAAACCTGATCCCGCTCAGCTCTCTCGAAGCTTCCATAGCACCCACTGGGTGCAATGTTACGAAATGCTCTAAAACGAACTTGGTTGGCCTACACGACATTCCTAAGTTTGGCAAATGACACCTCGACTTTAGCCAAAGCCAAAACACTGGTCCATGTGGTTTAACAACAGAACATGCTGTTTCTGGTAGAAAAAAATCAAAAGCCTGCTAAACTAAAAATACCTAACAGCATAGCAGAATAATACAATACAGCATGTACTTAACCAGAGCATTACATCTGTAACTACTATCGGGCAATTTGAACGAGGATTAGTCTTACTGTATTAACTTCACCACTGCCTCGAGACCCAGTCTGGCATACGGACCTGAAACATTCCTATGGCTCAACAAGCTGTTATCCTCAGTTGGTGTCATTGCCTGCTTTGGCTCAAAACTCTTTAGACATTTTCTACCACCTACCAGACTTCCAATCGTTGTAGCTGCACCCGAATCTATCATATCTTCTGGCAGCATCAAGATTTAAAAGTTATTAGGTATTATTCCAAATGAACAATTTCAAATAAAAATAAAATAATTGTTAACCCGGATGCAGCACAAAACATTAAGATTGAGAACAACAGATGAAATTGGCACATATAAGTCATAACTTGCCATATATAGATATACTCATTACACTCAATAACAGGTATTTTCCTGTTTCCTTAGAATTTTGTCTTTGTTTATATTTGAACACAAGTATAATTTCTGACTACATGTATCACGTAGGAATTTGGATAAAAAAGAAATTAACTGTCATTGAAAATATTATGTTTACTTGCATAACGGTGCTGACGATTTGCATTAGCTCAAACGACCTAAATGGTTTTGTTGATGATTTTTGTCTGCTCAGTGTTTTGGACCTCTTGCTTAGAACACAACAATAATCAGCCGTCATTGGGAAAAGGTCATGTGGTGCAGGGCAACATCTAAGGTCCCAATCTCAGTCTCACCCTCAGGGAAGATATCACCTCTCTCTGTCTCTGTCACCGGCCGTACTTCATTCCGTACACTCAGGGAATGCACCGAGAGAACATATTCATTGAAGGACGGTGGTCGCTGAAGCAGCTGTTGTGTTCATTGTTATCTGGATGTGGAGTCCAGGAAAAAAAAAATCAACTGTTCAGCCAACTGTTCACCCAGAAGGTGAAGACAGAGGGAAAGGAGAACTCAAGTCACGAAGCAGGTGGAGCACAGATTCAGAGAGGCCATTAGTTGTGGGGGAATATTTCACTGTTTGGTCAAATATTGGATGTAAATTTCCACGGTAAACTTATACCTCTCCCGATAGCTTTAGAGTTCCTCTTCCTGGGCAAAGGAGCGTTGCTGTTTATCTCATTGAGGCCCCTTGTGATCAAACAAATCTCTTTCAGACCACGTGACATAGAGGCAAAATTAGGCCATTTGGTCCATCGAGTCTGCTTCGCCATTCCATCATGGCTGATTAAACACAATGAACACTATACTAAACACTATAAACACTGTCGAATAAACACTATACACCTGACTGCTTCCGAATAGTTCAACTTAACTAATCGAAAACCTCAAGCTCCGTTTTAGATATACTTAATGTCTTGGCCCCCACAGCCGCCTGTGGCCATGGTTTTCACCGATTCGTCGCTATTTGGCTAAAGGAATTCTGGTGTTGTTGCCTCTGGTCCTAGTTTTACAAAATACAGGAAACATCTTCTGCACATACTCTACCTAGGCACTTGAAAGACCAATAATTCAATGATATGAGCTCTTTCATTCTACGCTGAGTACAGGCACAGAGCCATAAAACGTCCTTTATATGTTAACCCTTTCATTCCGATTATTATTCTCCTGAACCTCCAACTGAGCATCTCCAATGTCAAAACATCCCTCTTAGATAAAGATTCCAAGCGGCACACAACACTCCCAAGTGCAGCCTGACGCATGCTCTGTAGTGGCTTAGCATTTCACTTTACCCGTCAGCCTCCGTATCTCCACGGAAAACGTTCTTAACCTGTCCAGTCTCTCAGTAAGTCCGTCAGTCCTGGTGAACCTGTTCTGTGGTCGATCATAACTTTGTGAAACATGGGTCAGGCTTCAGCTGGAGTGTTTTGTGCAGCCTTAGTCGCTAGCTTAGGGGAGGGATGGCTTAACTATGGGGAAGGGATTTGGTGGGTTATGGTCCGCGAAGGAGAGACGTAGTTATGCAGAGCATAGAGAAGAGACACATGAGAGAATGAAATGGAGATAGTGTGAGACAGAGTGAAAATATAATGGAATGGAATGGGAGATGGAAAACGCTATATAGTGAGAGAGAGGGAAGAGGAATGAGTGTGACCGAGGGAGAGAGGATGAATGGGGGAATGTCAGGCGGAGTGATGGACAATGAGAGTGCTTCAGGTACAGATGTATAAGGGTGGATATGTGCAGGAGTGTCCTGTGGTGTGCGTGTGTACATAGATGTCTGTTAAGTGTGGACAGGATGCTTTCCGCAGACATCCGGAGGTCCAGAGACGTTACACACT
The DNA here is from genome assembly GCF_030144855.1 of Hypanus sabinus. Lineage (NCBI taxonomy): Eukaryota > Metazoa > Chordata > Chondrichthyes > Myliobatiformes > Dasyatidae > Hypanus > Hypanus sabinus. Next base: position 28,504 of record NW_026779446.1, read on the forward strand.
ACATCCATACCTCATGACAACCTCACGGTTTTGCTTTTTATCAAAGCAGTATTCATTACTTTACACATTATTTCAATACAATCAAGTAGTTAACAGCAAATCTTTGGCAATAAATTAAAGCAATGAAGCCCGACGTCACGTAATTTTCCAAATTTATTGTAAGCCCAGATGTGTGTCTCACATTGATCCGATGTTTCAGTGAGGGGTGTCGGTGGTTATGGGAACCATACACCGTGGAAAGTGTGTGACCTCTCACACTGACTCATTCCGGTGTTTATCGGGACCATACACTCTGGAAGGTGTGTGTCTCGAACTGACCCAGTCCTGCAGTAAGCGGTGTCGCTGCTTACAGGAACCAGACACTGTTGAAGGTGTGTAATCTCTCAGACTGCCCCAGTCCTGTAGTGAGGTGCGTCGGCTTTCACAGGGATCATACTCTGTGGAAGGCGAATGACGTTCCGTACTGACCCAGTGCTGTTGTGCGGGGTGTCCGTGTTTACAGGGCACGAAACACGGTGGAAAGTGTGTGACGCCCCTCACTGACCCAGTTCTGTAGTGAGTGGTGTCGTTCCTTACAGGGAACCATACACTGTGGAATGTATTTAACGTCTCACACTGTAGTGTGCACGGTGACCATACCCACGATACTCCGTGACTCCAGGCTTCTGCTGTCACTACTCAATGGGATAATACTTCATATTTTGACCAACTAAAAACACGCAGGCTGCAACACACAACGAATTAGGAGAATGTAGCAAGATCTTGAGGTTCAACTAGTATTAAGGCTCTGTGGACAGTATATTTGGCTTAAGGCAGGATAGAGTAAGGGAGAGGGTGTGAAGCGTCAGGGAGATGGAACTGCAGACCTCTTCATTCGTTGATGGGTCGCCCCTCACTCCTCCGGAATCTCCGACATGCACAGCACGAGCTCGAACTGAGGATCTGGATCACTGAACATCTCCTGGAGCTGCGATGAGGAAGGTAAATGCTTAGTGAGTTAGTTGAGGGGTTTTGTGGGAGCAAGAGAGGCTGAGAGAGGGAGGTAAGAGGAAAGAGCTGTATGAGAGTAGAAAGAATGGAAAGAAGAGAGAGGGAGAAAAGAGAGAGAGAGGGGGAGAAAAGAGAGAGAGAGAGCAAGAGAGACACGGAGGAGGGAGAGAGGAAGGAAAAAACGTAATGGGAAGCGAATGAGAGAATATGGGCCCCAACGTTCCTCCTCACCCCCACCATACCCCGCTCAAATCGCTTTCTCACCTTGTGCCGAGTGGCTTCCCGCACCTCTTCGTCAGTCATGCCTCCACTCGCGGCCACGATCACTTCAATCCACTTGTCCTCTTCCTCTAAAGAAAGCAGCCCTGTGTCAACATGGTATCACTCTCGGGTCAAGTGCCGCTCAGAGCATGTGTTCCGTCGTCTCTGTCCCCTCGATTGCGCAATCCCCTCCCACTCCAGCACCGTCTGAGACATTGGATCCGCCTACCCGACCTCATCACGTACACTGTCAGCCGGTGTTGCTCACGGTAGAGGCAGGACGAGTCTGAAACAACGGCAGACGGGTTCGGGTGGGGGTCAGGGAGAGGGGGAGTAAGGCAGAGAGCATGTAGTGTTAGAAATGAGAGGCAAACAACAAGGGAGAGACCGACACTGAGCGCGATGAAAAGTGATAGTGAGAGAGAGTGAATGAGAAAAAGAGACTGAATTGTGAAGAGAAAGTTGTAAGAATCCAGAGTGTGAGAGGAAGAAACATAGAGTGTGAGATTTCCCAGTTCTCTGGATTGCAATGTGTTATACACATGTGGAATTATACCAGTGATATCCACATGTTGGATTAGAGCGGCACATGTTCATAGCTGCAGAAGAATAGAGTTCCTGGTATTTTGTATTGTGTGTTAATGAAGAATGAAGGCTTATGACCACATGGAGAACAGGCACATGGAGTAAAATATCGTGGAATCAGGCCCTTTCACCCGATTGGCTTTAAACCACCCGCATTCACTCAATTTATCAATCTCCGTCAGGCATTACCAAACATAAGGCCGTAACCCAGACCACCCCATATCTTCATCCCTCTCACTCCGCAAACATTCCCACAATCTCTTCAGCCATACAACATGCCACACCACAGCCAGTGAGTCCCTCCTTCAGCGACATGATGTCTCTGTATTCGGGCTCAGGTTAGAAATTACCGGCACATGTCGGGGAACGGATTGGTTCCACGGAAGAGGAATAGAAATACATATGTACACATAATATGATATACATATATACACATAATATACATACATCATACACACATTCAGTGCACCAATCTGATACATGTCACTTCCCCAATTTCCCCATTGCTCTGATCGTCACTCTGGGTTTCCACGTTTCCCTTCTCCAGCCATGGGCCGGCCACCCGATCCTCTATCTCCCCTGGCAACGTAACGCATATTTCACTGCACATTCGTGGAGGGAGGGTGAAGAGAGAGAGAGAGAGAGAGAGAGAGAGAGAGAGAGAGAGAGAGAGAGAGAGAGAGAGAGAGAGAGAGAGAGAGAGAGAGAGAGAGAGAGAGAGAGAGAGGGGAGAGAGAGGGGAGAGAGGAGAGAGAGAGAGAGAGAGAGAGGGGGGGAGGGAGGGAGAGAGGGGGGGAGAGAGAGGGGGAGAGAGAGAGGGGGAGAGAGAGGGGAGAGGAGGGAGAGAGGGAGAGAGAGAGAGAGAGAGAGAGAGAGAGAGAGAGAGAGAGGAATATGGGAGAGAGAGAGGAATATGGGAGAGTAGGAGGAGAGGAAGAGGGATAGGGAGATGGAGAATCAGACCAACAGAGTGATGAAGAGAGAGGGGGGGGGGGGTAAGGGAAAGGGAGATGGAGAGGGAGAGGAATAGGCAGTGACAGAGAGTGAGAGAGAAAGAGAGAGCACAAAGATGCTCTCCAGCCTCCCTCCTCGCACCCTCCTTCACTCTTTCATTCTATCTTCCCTTATCATACCGCGCCTGACACTTCCTTTGGCCAGTTTTCCTAAGCTTTTCTCCCTCTGCTTCCTTCAACCACCCCCGTCTCTCCTGACCACTCTCTCCCTTCGATCACTCCTTCACTACCTCTGCACTCGGTTCCTCCCTACCTCCTCCCTCCTCATTCACCCCCATTTGTCATCGGATTTCTGAATGAACATTGAACCAATGAACTCCACCTTTCTACTGTTTTTCTCACTCTGCAGTGTTTATTTAACTGAATATTTTTACATTAGAAATACATTTCTGTTTACTGTAGTATACGGGATTTTTGGATGCTGTATCACTGAGTACCGCTGTCACATGACGGCTAATTTCACAAGGTATTGACCCTGATTCTGATTCTGGGAAGATGTTTGGATGCTGTATCACTGAGTACCGCTGTCACATGACGGCTAATTTCACAAGGTATTGACCCTGATTCTGATTCTGGGAGGATGTTTGGATGCTGTATCACTGAGTACCGCTGTCACATGACGGCTAATTTCACAAGGCATTGACCCTGATTCTGATTCTGGGAAGGTGTTTGGATGCTGTATCACTGAGTACCGCTGTCACATGACGGCTAATTTCACAAGGTATTGACCCTGATTCTGATTCTGGGAGGATGTTTGGATGCTGTATCACTGAGTACCGCTGTCACATGACGGCTAATTTCACAAGGTACTGACCCTGATTCTGATTCTGGGAAGATGTTTGGATGCTGTATCACTGAGTACCGCTGTCACATGACGGCTAATTTCACAAGGTACTGACCCTGATTCTGATTCTGGGAAGATGTTTGGATGCTGTATAACTGAGTACCGCTGTCACATGACGGCTAATTTCACAAGGTATTGACCCTGATTCTGATTCTGGGAGGATGTTTGTATGCTGGATCACTGAGTACCGCTGTCACATGACGGCTAATTTCACAAGGTATTGACCCTGATTCTGATTCCGGGAAGATGTTTGGATGCTGTATCACTGAGTACCGCTGTCACATGACGGCTAATTTCACAAGGTATTGACCCTGATTCTGATTCTGGGAGGATGTTTGGATGCTGTATCACTGAGTACCGCTGTCACATGACGGCTAATTTCACAAGGTATTGACCCTGATTCTGATTCTGGGAGGATGTTTGGAGGCTGTATCACTGAGTACCGCTGTCACATGACGGCTAATTTCACAAGGTATTGACCATGATTCTGATTCTGGGAAGATGTTTGGATGCTGTATCACTGAGTACCGCTGTCACATGACGGCTAATTTCACAAGGTATTGACCCTGATTCTGATTCTGGGAGGATGTTTGGATGCTGTATCACTGAGTACCGCTGTCACATGACGGCTAATTTCACAAGGTATTGACCCTGATTCTGATTCTGGGAGGATGTTTGGATGCTGTATCACTGAGTACCGCTGTCACATGACGGCTAATTTCACAAGGTATTGACCCTGATTCTGATTCTGGGAGGATGTTTGGATGCTGTATCACTGAGTACCGCTGTCACATGACGGCTAATTTCACAAGGTATTGACCCTGATTCTGATTCTGGGAAGATGTTTGGATGCTGTATCACTGAGTACCGCTGTCACATGACGGCTAATTTCACAAGGTATTGACCCTGATTCTGATTCTGGGAGGATGTTTGGATGCTGTATCACTGAGTACCGCTGTCACATGACGGCTAATTTCACAAGGTATTGACCCTGATTCTGATTCTGGGAGGATGTTTGGATGCTGTATCACTGAGTACCGCTGTCACATGACGGCTAATTTCACAAGGTATTGACCCTGATTCTGATTCTGGGAGGATGTTTGGATGCTGTATCACTGAGTACCGCTGTCACATGACTGCTAATTTCACAAGGTATTGACACTGATTCTGATTCTGGGAAGATGTTTGGATGCTGTATCACTGAGTACCGCTGTCACATGACGGCTAATTTCACAAGGTATTGACCCTGATTCTGATTCTGGGAGGATGTTTGGATGCTGGATCACTGAGTACCGCTGTCACATGACGGCTAATTTCACAAGGTATTGACCCTGATTCTGATTCTGGGAAGATGTTTGGATGCTGTATCACTGAGTACCGCTGTCACATGACGGCTAATTTCACAAGGTATTGACCCTGATTCTGATTCTGGGAGGATGTTTGGATGCTGTATCACTGAGTACCGCTGTCACATGACGGCTAATTTCACAAGGTATTGACCCTGATTCTGATTCTGGGAGGATGTTTGGATGCTGTATCACAGAGTACCGCTGTCACATGACGGCTAATTTCACAAGGTATTGACCCTGATTCTGATTCTGGGAGGATGTTTGGATGCTGTATCACTGAGTACCGCTGTCACATGACGGCTAATTTCACAAGGTATTGACCCTGATTCTGATTCTGGGAGGATGTTTGGATGCTGTATCACTGAGTACCGCTGTCACATGACGGCTAATTTCACAAGGTATTGACCCTGATTCTGATTCTGGGAGGATGTTTGGATGCTGTATCACTGAGTACCGCTGTCACATGACGGCTAATTTCACAAGGTATTGACCCTGATTCTGATTCTGGGAGGATGTTTGGATGCTGTATCACTGAGTACCGCTGTCACATGACGGCTAATTTCACAAGGTACTGACCCTGATTCTGATTCTGGGAAGATGTTTGGATGCTGTATCACTGAGTACCGCTGTCACATGACGGCTAATTTCACAAGGTATTGACCCTGATTCTGATTCTGGGAGGATGTTTGGATGCTGTATCACTGAGTACCGCTGTCACATGACGGCTAATTTCACAAGGTATTGACCCTGATTCTGATTCTGGGAGGATGTTTGGATGCTGTATAACTGAGTACCGCTGTCACATGACGGCTAATTTCACAAGGTATTGACCCTGATTCTGATTCTGGGAAGATGTTTGGATGCTGTATCACTGAGTACCGCTGTCACATGACGGCTAATTTCACAAGGTATTGACCCTGATTCTGATTCTGGGAGGATGTTTGGATGCTGTATCACTGAGTACCGCTGTCACATGACGGCTAATTTCACAAGGTATTGACCCTGATTCTGATTCTGGGAGGATGTTTGGATGCTGTATAACTGAGTACCGCTGTCACATGACGGCTAATTTCACAAGGTATTGACCCTGATTCTGATTCTGGGAAGATGTTTGGATGCTGTATCACTGAGTACCGCTGTCACATGACGGCTAATTTCACAAGGTATTGACCCTGATTCTGATTCTGGGAGGATGTTTGGATGCTGTATCACTGAGTACCGCTGTCACATGACGGCTAATTTCACAAGGTATTGACCCTGATTCTGATTCTGGGAGGATGTTTGGATGCTGTATCACTGAGTACCGCTGTCACATGACGGCTAATTTCACAAGGTATTGACCCTGATTCTGATTCTGGGAGGATGTTTGGATGCTGTATCACTGAGTACCGCTGTCACATGACGGCTAATTTCACAAGGTATTGACCCTGATTCTGATTCTGGGAGGATGTTTGGATGCTGTATCACTGAGTACCGCTGTCACATGACGGCTAATTTCACAAGGTATTGACCCTGATTCTGATTCTGGGAGGATGTTTGGAGGCTGTATCACTGAGTACCCGCTGTCACATGACGGCTAATTTCACAAGGTATTGACCCTGATTCTGATTCTGGGAGGATGTTTGGAGGCTGTATCACTGAGTACCGCTGTCTCATGACGGCTAATTTCACAAGGTATTGACCCTGATTCTGATTCTGGGAGGATGTTTGGATGCTGTCTCACTGAGTACCGCTGTCACATGACGGCTAATTTCACAAGGTACTGACCCTGATTCTGATTCTGGGAGGATGTTTGGATGCTGTATCACTGAGTACCGCTGTCACATGACGGCTAATTTCACAAGGTATTGACCCTGATTCTGATTCTGGGAGGATGTTTGTATGCTGGATCACTGAGTACCGCTGTCACATGACGGCTAATTTCACAAGGTATTGACCCTGATTCTGATTCTGGAGGATGTTTGGATGCTGTATCACTGAGTACCGCTGTCACATGACGGCTAATTTCACAAGGTATTGGACCCTGATTCTGATTCTGGGAAGATGTTTGGAGGCAGGGGCTCAGGGCCCGAGTTGGAAGGACACACACGTGTGGTGTGCAGTGGGCTGGTTTAAATATGGAACAAACAATGCGCTGTGACTGACTTATTATCGCTCTCAAAGACATTCTCCCGCAATTTCCCTGTAATCTTCGGCTCTGCTCCTAATCAAGGAGCGATCAACCTCCACTGTAAATATAAGCAGGTATTTGACATAAAATGTCACTGATTCATCACAAAACGGAAGAAATTTCACCTGGTTGTTGCTCTAAAGCAAACGGAGTGGACGGAAGAGGGAATGAGAGAGTGAGCGAGCCACAGAGTGACAGATGTCCAATGACCGTAACAGACACAAGCCCTGGTACCTAAGGATGGCTCTTCATTTGGGGCAGTTGACGGTTCAGTCGCAGTTAGTTTTGCCTCTTCCGTCGTAGCCGTCTCCGGGGCTGTAATGAACGAACAGAGACAAGGAAGTGTGGCAATACCGAAATAGGTCATCATAATCGGACAGGAATTCAGGGGACGGGAGACGTGGTGTGTGATGAAACCATCATCATACCTCTCATTTTCAACTCCGATATTACCCTATCCTGGAAAACAGTCCACACCACATTATCTAATCGCTCATCTCCGCCCTTCTCACTTTTCACACCAGCCGCTTCCTTCTTCACTGTCCATCCCTTCCCGTCACTCTCCGCACGTCCATATCCACTGCGGCTGCTACTCTGCTCTTCGCCTTTCCCCGATATATCTGCCCTTCTTCCAACCCTGACTTGCCGTCTCCCCGTTGTTTATTCTATTTCCCACTGCCTCCCAGTAACCTCATTCTCTCCATACCTCTCACTCAGTGTCTCCCGACCACACCACCTTATCGGCCTCCCCTACTGTCCCCTCGCTTGGTCCCTCCCTTTCTTCCACCCCCTCAGGCACTCTTCACGTCTCTCTCCCTCGGTATCTCCTTTTCTCCTTCTCCGCTCTGTCTCTCCTTACCACCCTCTCCCCTCCGTCATTGACCTGTTCTATTTCCCGTCGGACTCTCCCTAATTCCTTCTCCCCTCGGCCTTTCCCTCCCTATCTCCTTCTCTTCTACTTTTCTTTTATACTCATCCCCCCCCCCCCCACGTCTCTCCCTACTTTCTCTCCTCGCGGTCTCTCCTTATCCGATTTTCCAGCGGTCTCTCCCTACCTCCCTCTACCCTCGGTCTCCCCCTAACTCCCTCTGCCCTCGGTCTCTCCCTACCTGCTTGTCCCTCGGTTTCTCCCTATCTCCCGCTCTCCTCGGTCTCTCATTACCTGCCTGTCCCTCGGTCTCCCCCTGCCTGCCTGTCCCTCGGTCTCTCCCTACCTTCTTGTCCCTCAGTCTCTCCCTACCTGACTGATCCTCGGAACCCCCTACCTCCCCAAGGCCTCTTCCTAAGTCTCTCTCCCCTCATTCCCACCATCTCACATTCCAGGATATGGCTTGTCCACACTCCAGGCAGCTGTCTGGAAAACTCAGCCTTGTTGTACATGTTGGTCACTTGGGACGCCCTCAGTTACGCCACAGTACCCTTATTCAGTGTGACAGGGGAACGGTGACCTACCTGTACAGTACACGGCGCTGGAGATGGGCGTCGGTTTCAGCTGATACACAAAGTAACGGCAGCAGTTTTTCACCTTGATTTCCCTTCGCCAATAACAGGTAAATTCTCTCCAGGTGAAGCAGACGGTTCTGGTGACCTCCCCCTCTTCCACACTGGGATGGGGACCTAGAATGCGGTTAATCAACACTGTAAAATGCACAAGGTCTCTCAGTCGTCAAAAATAAATGAGCCCCACAGATGTAAACCCTGACCCTACCGTTCATCCAGCCCGTGATCAATCCGGAACAACGCTCCTCTGGAAAGACTGTCTCGGAAATCATCCGTCCCCCGGAACTGAAACAGTAATCAGAAAGTCAATCCCTGATCAGAGTGGGTGTCTTTCAGATAGAAAGAATTGCGGAATTGGTCTCACCCTGTCTGTATCCCGACTCTGGTAAATAACCCCCCAAACCTGGGAATCCCCACCCTGTCGTACCTGCCACTTGCTTCTAAGCTGAAGATAGTTTGAACCGCCTCTCCTGGTATTTACTCCCCATCGCAGTGTAATTACTGATAATCCCTGTTTGCATGCATTTCCAATTCACCCACACCTTGCTCCCACTACTTACATCCCCTTCTGTGATTGTTACCTCACGTTACCTGTTAAATCTGTACCAGCCCACTTCAAGTTCTCCATCACCCATCCATTGTCCTCCGGTGCACTCAGTGTGGGAACAATCTGTGCTCCTCCAGGGCTGATCCAGGACGGTGTGAGTTACACACGGGTCAAAGCGTGCGGTGCCAGCAGCTGAGGGATAGAACAAGGTTCACTGTGAATTTGAATTTCGGCTCATGTCAACGACCATCCACATCTGAACCTCCAATAACATTAACCCAGAGAACCAATCATCTCCCGTTTATTAATAACAATATTCCTTAACTCATGGTTCAGCGCCCTCCCATCGTCTACTTGTTTCAACAGAAATGGCCTTACACCATTAAGGAGATGATAGCCTCGGGGGGTAGGGAGGTGCGGAGTATGGTGTCCAGTCCTATGATACCCATCTCCCATGCCTCTCTCGTTTTCTTCCATATATTCGCACAGTTCATCCACAAGGACACCTGGCCTTTGATTTCTCCTGACATTGATCCAAGGTTTGAAACATTTGATAGGAGCCAATTAAGCTGCACATGTTTGTGTGGTGGAAGGAAGAACCCACACGTTCGCATGAAGAACTTGAAACTCCAGACAGAGAGCACTGATGACAGAATTGAACACGGCTCACTGCTGCTGAACTGAATAATCCAGCAGAGCACATGGTTCCCTGACAGGGCCACAGGACTGGCGTGGGCAGCTGACGGGGGGCGTGAGAGAAAGCGCAGAGGGCGGATACAGCAGAGAGCACTGGAGTCCGAATTGCACACGGCTCACTGATGTAGAACCGAATACTCCAGCAGAGCACATGGTTCCCTGACAGGGACACAGGACTGGCGTGGGCAGCTGAGCGCAAAGGGCGGATACAACAGTTCCAGGATGGAGAGATTCTATAGATCTGTTCCGGGGAGTATTCTAATTGTCTGCATTCCTGTCTTGCACTTTTTTTGGGAGGTTGGAACAGGCTCAAACTATGCTGCTTTGTTATAAATTCAGTCAACACTAGCCTCCTCGGCATCCAGGGTATCTTCGAGGAGTGATGTCTCAATAAAAAGCCTCCATCATTAAGGACACCAATCACCCAGGACATGCTCTCTTCCCATTGTAACCGATCAGGGTGGAAGTACAAGGAGCTTTCAGACACACAGGAAGCTGGTTGACTGATACACAAATGTGCTGGCGGGTGGGAGGGAAATAAGAAACAAGTTATGATCTGTTTCTGACCAGTGTAAATTACTGGTAATTTCAGACCATCTGACTTGAATTAGCTCTACATAGCTATCATGACCGATTTATTCGCAAATAATTCACAAATTCATCAGACTCTATTCTCAGAGACGCACAGAGGCAATCACGGACAGAGAGGCTGAGACAGACACAGACCCAGTGATAGAGGTCTGGAGAGAGAGCGTAAGAGAGAGGGGGAAAGGGGAGAGAGAGAGAGTGTGAGAGAAACAGAATCTTTTGTTGGGTCAGAGGTCGGTTCATGGGTGGAACCTCCAGTCCGTGATAATTCCGGCTGTTCCATGTGGAAACTTCCAGGTCTGTAAGGAAGGAACAGGGACATGGGAGAGTTGAAACACTGGAATAGGTAATCAGAATAGGTCTGGGCTTCAGGAAGTTGGCAACTAGGTCTGTGGTGAAACCAACGCCAACACTCTCCTGGAACATAGTCCATAAGCCTTTGCATAATCTCTCATTTCCTCCCCTGTCGCATGTCACACCACATCCAACCATTTTCTTACTCCAATCTCCGTTTTGCTCTATTCACATTCTCCTTCCATTTCCATGAACTCTCCGTACCTCCTTTTCCACTGTCACAAATTTCTGTTCTCTTATCGCACGAAAATCTTCCTTAGATTCATCCCATTCTCCTCCACTTTATTGGTTATTCTTCTGCCCCTTCCTGCGGTCAGTCTTCCCAATCTCAATTCTAGCCCTCACTGGTCTCCCACATTCTCTCCTCAATCTGTTCATACCGCCGTCTCACCTCAGTCTCTACATACACTTTGTCTCTCTTTGACTCTCCCCACTCTCTCCCCACTTCCCTCTTTCTGCCAATTTATTTTTTCCCTCATGCTCTATCCACCTCCGCCTCCCCTCCTCCTTCCTCCCCTCTCAATGATCCACGCTCCCTCCCTCCCTGCTCGTCGTTCTCAGTGACCCTCAATTATCTTTCTCACTCTACTCCCCTCACCTCTCGGTCTTGCACTAGATGTCCCTCCACCCCGTCTTCCCCTACGTCTAGGCCACTTCCTCACTTCTTTGTCGATCCCACCATCCAACCGGACCATAGTTTTATCACCGTACAGCAGCTGTTTGGAAAAGTCAGCTCAGTGTTCATGATGGTCACACGGGATGTCCCAGAAATTTCCCAGAACACACATATTCCATTGCCACAGAGGAACAGTGACCGACCTGTACAGTACACAGCTCTAGAACAGGGTGTCGGCTTCAGATGATACACAAAGTAATCGGAGCAGTTTTTCAACTGGATCTCCCGGCTCCAGTAACAGCTGTCTTCATTCCAAGTGAAACAGACGGTCCTGGTCACCACCCCTTCTGTCACGTTGGGATGGCTACCTGGAATAACGTTTATAAACATTGTGAAATGTCCCGGCCCCACAGTACGCCAGGGTGTGTGATACGGGACCCAGTGAAAAAGCAGACCCGCTCAACTACCTCTCCCCACCCCACCCTGCCCACAGCAGCAACGGCTCATGGGCAGGAGGGTAGTCCGAGGGACTGTGCCTATACCTCTCAGGGTGTTTGGGTTCAGTGTCTGTGTTTGAAGTTATCCAAGTGTTCGGACTGAGCTTCCGCAAAATCAACCAACCCCCATAGATGATTCTACCCCTAATCTTACCGTATAACCAGCCCGGGATCACCCCGGAGCAGCGATCCTCTGGAAAGACTGTCTCGGGCATCGTCCATCCTCCTGAACTGAAACAGTAATCAGAGAGTCAGACCCTGATCTGAGGGAGTTTGCTCAAAATTTTAGCAGTTGGTTCTATGACATAGTGTGCATCTGCAATGCAACTCTGATATGTGTCTATTACAGATATCAATTAAATACAGAAATTCCATGAAAAAAAATCATCAACTTCACTCCGGCCCGAAAAATTAAAGAAGCAAAGCTCGCAGACCACGCGCTGCCAACCTCCCGGAGAGCTTAAAAAACAAACATCAAACAAACAAACAAACAAACAAACTGCTAATGTAACATTCACTGACAAATGATTCGCAGAAAAGAACAGCGACACTAGCACCCATCCCCTAACGAAATAAGCAGATCACCAACCCACCAATCGTCTACAAGGAACACGCCGTAATACTGAAGGAAATCGATATAAAGTACAGTCCAATAATCGCTTATATCTTAGAATATAGGAAACGTCTTTTTATGTGCATACAAAGAGTGCAGTAGCACAAACGCAGTCCTTTCGTAATCAGAGATCACAGAACCGGGTCCGAATGTCGCCAACCTGCGGCCAAAGTCCACCGGCTCAGGCACGAACATACTAATCCGGCCTCTGACCGTCTCCATTGGGAGCCTTCACTGACTCCCTCCGCTTTCACCTCGATGCTTCAATCGTCCTCTGCTCTTAGAGATATAATTCTTCATGACCCATTCTTATCTCTGGTCTGTTCCATGAGTCAGCTTGTGTCCTCAGACACTTTTCCCACCCCCATCTCTGTTATCTGCCAGTCAGTTCTCCAAACGCAGCGTAGCGCTGGGGCCTACGATCCAGTTTCAAATAGCACTCAGGCACTCAGACAGAGAGATGGGAAAATGGATTCACCCTGTCCTTTCCCCGTTTCTGGTCAATGACCCACCAATCCGCTGAACTCCCTCTCAATTGTACTCGCCCCGTATTTCTGAGCCCAAGAGGTTGGGATCTACCCTCCTCATGTATTTACTCCCCAACGCATTGTCGTCACTGATAATGCCGGTCTCTCTGCATTCCCCATTCACACGCACGTTTTTCCTTTGTTTGCATTTCCCTTCAGTGTGCAGTTTCTCAGTGATCATCACCTCACAGTACCTGTGAAATCTGTACCATCCCTCTGTAAGATTTCCATCACCCATCCATTGTCCGTTGGTGCAATCAGTTTGGAAGCAATTTGTGCTCCTCCACGGCTGATCCAGGACGGTGTAGTTTACACACGGATCATCGAGTGTGCAGCTAGCAGCTGAGGGATAGAATAATATTAGTGTTAATCTGAAATTCAGCTCAGGTCCCCTTTACTCTCTGACCAATAACGACATCCCTTAACTCAGTAAACACAAAGTACACTGCAGATGCTGTGGTCAGATCAACACGTAGAAACAAGCTGGAGGTACTCAGCAGCTCGGGAAGCTTCTGTGGAAAGGAGCAGTCAACGTTGCGGGCCGAGATCTTTCATCAGGACTGAATGGGTGGGTAGGGGTCCTATAAACCATACTACACATAGTGCTTTCCCCTTACATTCCTTCTTCACCTTTCCTGCCTAATCCCTCCCTGCTTCCCCTTCCCATCCCTTGATCTTTCCTCTGATTGTTTTTTCACCTGGCACCTACCCGCCTTCTCCTTCCCACCCACCCCACCCCCGCACCTCTTTATAGGGCTCCAAATCCCCTCCTTCTTCAGTCCTGACGAAAGGACTCGGCCCAAAACATTGACAGCTCGTTTCCACAGATGCTGCTCCACTTGCTGAGTTCCTCCAGCTTGTTTGTACGTGTTGATCCCTTAGCTCAGAATCATTGCCCTCCCACTTGTAACAACAAAGATCGCCTGAAACCCGTCAGGACAATGACACTTTCAGGGGACCAGTCCCACACCCCACCGCTTCAACTCCATACACTTCCACAGCTTGTTTCCTCTGACTCCTGTCATTGAGGTGAATGGATCCGAATAAGCGGCACACGGTCACAGTGGGAACTCGTAATCTCCTCACAGAGAGAGTCCGGAAGGGCAGTTGGGAAGGGGGTCCGGATCTAACGTGAGGGATGGAACCGAATAAAACATGCAACATTGAGGAGAACAGCGCAGAAACAGGCCATTCGGCCCACAATGTTGATCCAAACCAGCGAGAAACAAATCTGAAACACCCGAAGGCCGATTGCCCCTACTTGCAACATGTCAACATCCCTCCACCTTCCTCACATCCATGTGCCCATTCAAACGTCCCTCATATGTTTGCCTCTCCCATCATGCCAGGCAGCATCTTCCAGCTATCCCAGGTTCTCTTATCTTACCATCCCTGTCCTTCCTTCTAACAAGTAGATATCTATCCTGTACTCTGTGCAACTATTCATTGAACACCCTTTACGTGTCTGATATGGATTTGTCAGATAAAAAAGGTGTTCCCAATGAATTCATCGTAGTCGTGCCTTAGCACCTCCTATTCTGTTCTACTTGCATTTAAAACGCTCCCATAAGGAGAATGCCTCCTCTTGCCTAAAGCTATCCTGAAAGTTAAGGATTTGTGGTCACTGTTCCGTAACTGTTCACGCACTGAAAGGTCAGTCAATTGACCAGGCTTATTACCCTGCAGCAGGTGTCTTTTAGCCCCTCTTCTCGATGGACCATGGTTTAACAGACCCTCATACACAGACTTCTCAAATTCTGCTCCATCTAATTTCCTCTGTACTAAGAATGTCCCACATATATTAGGGAAGTTGAAAAGCCCCATGTCCACATCCCTATTATTTTTATACATTTCCATAATCTGGTTGAATATCCATTCCGCAACATCCTGATGGCGATCGGGGGTCTCTAGTACAATCCCATCAGTGTGATTGCACCTTTCCTATTCCTGACTTCTACACAAATCAACTCAGTCTGATCCCTCCCTTATGTCTCACCAGGGTGCAGTGGGGATACTGTCCCTGATACGTAGTGCAACCGTGCCTTCCCCTTCAAACCCCTCTTCAGCCCCTTCAACGCCACCTCCTTTATGCTCTCTGCTTTCTAAAACGTTGAAAACATGGTACATTAATCCCACATTATTTCAACAAAGTTCCAGTGATGGCGACACTATCGCAGGTCCAGGCACTGATCTACAATCTACGTTAATTAGAACACCATTTAGAACAGGGATGCCGAAAAACTTATTCACCCAGAGGGTGGTGGATATGTGGAATGCTCTGCACTAGAAAGCAGTGGAGGCTTCGGCTCTGGATGCTTTCAAGAGAGAGTTAGATAGAGCTCTTATAGATTGCGCGGTCAAGGGATATGGGGAGAAGGCAGGAACGGGGTACTGATTGTGGATGATCAACATTGATCACAGCGAATGGCGGTGCTGGCTAGAAGGGCCGAATCGCCTACTCCTGCACCTATTGTCAACTGTCTATTGTCTATGACCGTGACCGATCATACTCCAGGAAATAAAATATGCACACTTCAACTTATCCGTCCAATCACACCTGATATTTTGAATTTGCTGTTCATTGCATTCCCTGATATGTACCTTCTGGTCCGATCCTTTCCTTACCTGACCCGGACATCCGGATCCAGGCCCCCTACAGATCTGTTTGAAAGTCACAGATAGCTTCCCGACCAGCTGAGGAGCAATCCGTCCTGCTTGTGCAGGCCATCCCTTCCCCTGAAAAGTTTGCAATGATCCTAGAACAGGAAAACTGTCCCCCTACACCATGTTCTCAGCCGTTCATTCATCCGGGCGGTCACACCATTGCTAATTGCCCTGGCCTGTGGTACTCTGAGAAATAAGGAGATTACTATCCAGGAGGTCCTTCCCTTCAACCTCTGTGCTAAATATATATACCCACTGTGTAGGATCTCTTGCGTTTTTCTACCTATGTCATGGGTGCCAATGTGTACCAGTACCTCTTGCTCCCAACCTCAACCCTTCGGAATATCCTGCAGCCGCTCTGATGCACCATGGACCCTCGCAATACAACAGCCTGGTGTCTTATTTACACCCACAGAATCTGCTACCTGTCCCCCTGACCATCGAGCCCCGTGAAACACCGCACTGCCATACCTTTGCTTTCCTTTCTCAGAGAGCGGAGGTCAGTCAAGATGGCGCCTAAACGGCTACGCCTTTGTTTGCATCTTCGGAAACTGCTCTATTTTCATCCTTATCATCTCAACTTTTTCCCGTTCAGGGTTTTTTTTAAAGATCCTGACCTGGAGGTACACACTGACGTCGGTTCTTTCCGGGAATGCGACTGGCTCTCGGGGTGTCACGACTGGCCTTTATATCCCACATGCAAAGGGCTGGCCCGAAGAGTTCGTCTCGCCTTTGGTGGACTAGGATCTCGGGGCTTTGGAGGCCGGCGAATCGAAAGTCGGTGTTTCGGACGGTCATGTCGTGAGAACTGGAGCATCTTCTGCTGTGTGCCCGGAGTCCTGATTTCTTGTGTCTCCTCTCGCTCTAAAACGGTAACATCTCTTTCTCCCTTATTTGGCAGAGAGAGAACCTGTGTCTTGTCGAATACCGGGTGAACGCGCAATCTTTGGGTTCTGAAGTCTTGTTTTTGCAGTTGCTTTTGCTGCACGCTTGACGACTCAATGGCATTTGCCGATGCCTTTTTCTGCTGGTGGGCGCAGAGCGGATCATTGCTTACTGCCGCATTAGCGCGGGAAGTGGGGGAGCTGGTGGTTGGTGGTAGTTTGGTGTTCCCACTCTTAACTGTCATTCATTCTTTGGGGCACTCCTCTGTTTGCGAAGAGAATGCAGTTCAAGAAGTATATAGTATTTATTAAATGTACCTTTGAAATATTTTAAACCTTGTAAACTTTCTGAGTCTCATATCAAATGTTAGTCCATTTGCTGAGTCTCTCCAGCATTTTGATGCCAGTTTCCCTGAACGAAACCTGACCGTTTTTGGCATGAGAGGAAAACCAGGGAAACAGCGGGAGGCCACGTGCACACAGGGGGACCATATAAGCGCCATAGAGATCAGATTTGAACTGGGTCACTAGAACTGCCTTTGGTCCTCCTTTAAACTGTGCCCAGCAGCACTGAAGCCTCAGTTCCCCAGGTTTATCCATTCGTCTGTCCGAGCGCTCGCTGGGTCTGTTACAGTCACTGACTGGCTCCTGTCACATCTTTGCCCCACGGCGACGCTCGCCCTTGTAACATCACACAACTCCGTCCCGAGATCCTCCCATCTCTCACGGAAATCTCAGCCGCCTCCCACACCTGCCCTCTGTTCTCCACAAACACTGCGGTTGTTCCTAAAGTAGCATAAAACCCAACTTTGCTTTTCACATCGCAAAATCCTCAATACATCCTCCAAGTGTAATCATCTGCAACTCTTACAATCCCTCCAACCCCGTGCTCTCGGAAGGTAATCACTGCATTTCCAGCTGTTCCTTCTCCTCAGTCTTCAAGCTTGAAAATCTCTGCTGAAGCAACTCTGCCCCCGATCTCCAACCACTCCCGATTGTTCTACCAAACCGGGGTATCTGGATGTTTCTGATCAGCGGCTCTAATGCCATGTATCCTGCAGTCAAATTGGATTCATAGTGCTCCGAGGTCCCTTCAGTACTTTCCCCCATTAAATTCAGACCGTCTCCGCCCATCTACAGAAACAATAAATAACATCTACTTCATCTGTCTGTAAACTGCACACAGATTGTCCCGACAAGTCTCGACTCACCTACATAACCCAGGATCAGCAGCAGAACCGTCAGCTCAGCCAGTGACATTCTGGAAATGTAAAGTAGGAATTAATGCAGAAATGACACACCAGGGCTGAGGATAATGTAGACATGGGGATGGAGAGTGAGGATAGAACGGTATACCCACCTGTAGTTTGACAGATTGCATTAGTCTCTCACTGCAATCACGCCGACAGAGGGGGAAGCATATATTTTTTTTTTTACTTCACTGAGACCCATGGATATAGATGAAAATTTCCTCGTTGAAACACCATAGACAATGGTAGGATCTCCTTTGCACCTTCATTGAGACCCCAAGGACAGACCTCCTTTACTGGGAGCCCACGGACAGTGGTGAGATCTCCTTTTTCTCCTTCACTAGAACCACACAGACCGCGTGAGATCTCCCTCAATGAGGCCAAACAGACAGAGGTAAGACCAATCTCTGAGATGCCATGAACAAGAGGTAAGATCTCCAGCTTTCCATCACTGAGGCAGTATAGACGGAGATCTCCACGACTGCTACCCCGCAGAAAAATAAAACATGAAATATCATTCAGGGAGACCTACAAATGTAGGTGTCACATGACTCACTACGACCCCAAAGACAGTGGGAGAAGACACAAGATAAACGGCCATCCACATCGATAGTGTTTCAGTATATGGAGTAATGGGAGTGGACCGTGTGCAATGGTGAATAAATTTAGAGAAAGTATTATGATATATGCAAGGTTGTTTGTACCTAGTCAAATCTACCTTTATCCAGTCCATAATTTTCCATACTTCACTCAGCCATGATTTGCATCGCATCCACTTGTCCAAATCTTTCCTAAATGTCACTCTACACGCACTTACGACTTCTGTTGAAAGCTTGTTGCACTCACAAGAACCACTGAGTTGTACCCCCCAATCATCAGATTCCTTTTAACAATGTTATCTTCGCGCTAAACATACCAGTGAAGAAATTCCTAATGTATTCAAACTTTCTCTGTCCTCAAGTTCCTTACTACGATTCAAAAGGCAGAGGTGCGATATTCCTCAGTGAGAACCCATAGACAGTACAATGTCCCTCATGAACTCACAGAAGGAGATGAGATCTCACTCACTGAGATCTTTCAGAGGTCAGATCACCAAGATAAGTTAGATATGGCCCTTGTGGCTAAAAGGATCAGGTGCAATGGAGAGAAAGCAGGTACAGTGTTCCGTGTTGGATGATCAGCCATGATCATACTGAATGGCGGTGCAGGCTCGAAGGGCCGAATGGCCTACTCCTGCACCTATTTTCTATGTTTCTACGTTTCCCTCTCTTCTTACTGGGACCACACATACATGAGATTTCAATGACTGAGTCCCTGGACAGAGGTGTGAAATCACTTCCTGAAACCTCACAGGTAAATGATGAGCTCCATCCATCGCCCAACAAATGCTCTCTCTCTCTCTCTCTCTCTCTCTCTCTCTCTCTCTCTCTCTCTCTCTCTCTCATCTCTCTCTCTCTCTCTCTCTCTCTCTCTCTCTCACTCTCTCTCTCTCTCTCTCTCTCTCTCTCACACTCTCTCTCTCTCTCTCTCTCTCTCTCTCTCTCTCACACTCTCTCTCTCTCTCTCTCTCTCTCTCTCTCTCTCTCTCTCTCTCTCTCTCTCTCTCTCGTCTCTCTCTCTCTCCTCTCTCTCTCTCTCTCTCTCTCTCTCCTCTCCTCTCTCTCTCTCTCTCTTCTGTTTTACTGGTTAGACCAGATACGTGGATGTGACTCCCAGTCAGGTGATGGAGTGCGACCTGGAAGGAAATAGGGCCACCTACGACCTTTTGACTCTCTGCTATAAAACGGTGTTAGATTAAGCGACACGACACTGACTACTTTGCGTATCAGTTTATCGAATCAGTGAACCTGGAGCTGGGTGGCGGAACGTTTCTGTAAAAATAATCCAATGCAAGAGTAAACAGCATTTATCCTCAGGCTCTGTAGTGAAGAGCCTTTTGTTCTCAGTCAGTGAGTTTCCTCTAACAACCACGGGTTCTGTGATAAGCAAAAGAGCCGGAATTAACACAGGTTTTGGAGAGAAAATAGTCACAGGATTAGAGTTGTCAGGTTTATAATGGATCAGAATGTTCGATTGGATGTGTCTATCGTCAGTGGTGGAGAGCACGTATTAGCAGGAATCGATACAACATAAACCCCTGGTCAGGTTGGCAATGCTTCAGTACTGGAGTGATGGGTGTGTTTCGTGTGCAATGGATAACGAATTTAGAGAAAATGTTATGAAAAAATGGGAAGATGTTTCGACACAGATGCAAGCATGTAATCACACTGGCCCACCACAGCCTGTTTACCTCAGACTGCAGGAAGGGACACCAGTAGTTGGGAAGGCAAATGAACATGGACATTTATGGCATGGGGGTGCTAGTCAGAGAGTGATGGAGTACCACAGCACAGAAAAAAAGAACTACCACCCATCAAGTCCATGCCAACATATTCTCATCTCTCTGCATCCAGACCATAGTCCTCCATACCTCATGATCCATGATCTCTTATCTCATCCAGCTGTCCAAACGTTCCCTAATTTTTTCTATTGAACGTGTATCTAGGACTTCTGTTGGTAGCACGTTCCACTCACAGGAACCTCTGAGTGAAAATACTTCTCAGATTGCTCTTAAATATGTCATACTTCACACTAAGCACATCAGTGAAATAAATCCCTAATTTAGTCAAACCGTCTCTGTCGCTCAGATCCTGAAGTACCGACAACACCCTTGTAAATCTTGTCTGCATTCCTTCAAGTTTATTGATATCTTCTCTATCGGTACACATTACTGTGAAATGAACTTCACTAACATTTTTTTTAATAATTTCAACATAACTACCAAATCCTGCATTCAATGCCCTGATTTATAAAGGCCCAATGTACTTAGGCTCGCCTTACAGCTGTACATCTAACCCGTGACGCTGATTTCAAGGAAATATTGATTTGTATTTCCAGGTACACAAAACATTCACTGTTGCTTTGTGTGTTTCCCTCCCAAAATTGCAATATCCCACCCTCACCGGCAATGAATTCAGTCTCTCCACTTTCCAGGTCCCATTTTCTCATTTGGTCCAGTTAACACTGCAAGCATTAATAGTCTTCTGCACTGTCCATTTCCCCCCCACCCCCATCAATTTCGTAGTCAGTGGAAAATTTTGCTGATCCAGTTTAAAAGAAGACTAAGGGTAAGTTTAGGTAATTTATCCGGGAAGGGTATGTTTGGCACAGGGTTGTGGGCCGAAAGGCCTGTAGTGTGCAATAGGTTTTCTATGCTTCTGTGTTTCTTTTACAAACAATGGATCTCAGCACTGAGCCTCCGCTGACACCACTAATCACAGGCCTGTTGTTTGTGAGCCGAGTACCTACTACCACTCTCAGGCCCTCTGTCCATGCGAAGGTTGCCTACAGACTTGTTAAGTTCCAGGTAAACAATGTCAAACACAATGTGGTTGTGTAATGCACCCTGATTTGGGGGTGTTGTGAAGCATGAGGTAGAATATTATGAGAACCTCTCAGTGAAGTCTCCCTCCACCTCTCCCCCCCCCCAACCGCTCCAGCTTTCTTTTAAATATGTGGTTAATAAATTCCAGATGTTTTCAAATGTTCACTGTCCCTCAAGTTCCTTGCTGCGAATCCAAAGAAAGAGATGAGACCTCCCTCAGTGAGAACCCACAGGCAGTATGATAACCCTCACTGACCTCACAGAAGGAGGTGATATCTCACAGACCAAGATCTGACAGAAAGCAGATCTCCCTCTCTCCCTTACTGGGATCCCACTGATAGGCAGATCTCCCTCAGTGAGATTCCACAAACATTGATGAGGTCTCCATCAATAACCCACAAACAGAAGTAAAATCTCCGTTAATGAAACTAATGGCGCTAGGGCTTTACTCTTTTGGAGAGAAGGAGGATGAGAGGAGACATGATAGAGGTGTACAAGATATTAAGAGGAATAGATAGAGTGGACAGCCAGCGCCTCTTCCCCAGGGCACCACTGCTCAATACAAGAGGATATAGCTGGATATAGCTTTAAGGTAAGGGGTGGGAAGTTGAAGGGGTATATCAGATTTTATAGAATGTTACCTGTGTTACAGCACCTAAGTTACAGAGGAAGGTTGAACAAGTTAGGTTTTTATTCTTTGGAGTGTAGAAGGTTGAGAGGGTTCATGATAGAGGTATTTAAAATTATGATTGGGATAAATAGAGTTGACGTGGATAGGCTTTTTTTCACTGAGAGTACGGTAGATTCAAACAAGAGGACAAAATTTTGGGGGCAAAAGTTTAAGGGTAACACGAGAGGGAAGTTTTTTACTCAGAGAGTGGTATTTGTGTGCAACAAGCTTACTGTAGAAGTGGTAGAGGTAGGTTCAACAATGTCATTTAAAAAAATTGATAGGTATATGGACAGGAAAGGAATGGAAAATTATGGGCTGAATGCAGGTCGGTGGGACTAGGTGAGAGTAAGCGTTCGGCACGGACTAGAAGGGCGGAGATGGACTGTTTCCGTGAGTGAGGTTTGTGTGTGGAGTGCACTGCCTGAGTCAGTGGTGGAGGCAGATACATTACTGAAATTTAAGAAACGACGAGACAAGAATATGGAAAAACTTAAAGTGGGGGGGTGGTCATATGGGAGGCAGGTTTTAAGAGTCGGCAGAACATTGTGGGCCGAAAGGACTGTACTGTGTTCTACTGTTCGATGTTGTATGTTCTATGAAACCACACTGACAGAGACAGTCCACAGATGGAGTGAAATTTCCTTCTCCCCTTCACTGTGATCACAATTACATGAGATTTCCTTGACTGAGACGATAGACAGAGCTGATAAATCACTCCCTCAAACCTCACCGATTGAAAGGAGCTCCATTTATTTTACTTACAGACGGTTTGTCTCTCTCTACCTCGCAGGACCATTCCCCGCGCCCAGCACAGCGCGCACGCACACACACACACACACACACACACACACACGCGCAACAATAACAACAACAAAACAAATGCACAGGATCAATCAGATACGTGGATGTCTACTCACTTGTGACTACCGGTGATGTGATTGTGTACGAATTGGAAGGAGATAAGACCACCTACGACTTTTTCTCTCTCTGCTGTGAGCAGTGTTAAGTTAGGCGACACGTCCCTGACTACCTTCCGCGTCAGGATCTCAAATCAATGAATCTGCAGCTGGGCGCGGAACAATTTATGTATTATTGCAAAAAAATATGCAATGCAAATAAGCACCTTTTATCCTGACGCTTTGTAGTGAGGAGCCTATTGTTCTCAGTCAGGGAGCTTCCTCTAACAACCACGGGTTCAGTGATAAGCAAATGAACAGGAATGATCAGAGGTTCAGTGGAGCAAATAGTCACATGACTACTGTGTCAGGTTTATAATAGGTCAAAATGGTGGAGTGGAATGTGGATATTGTCTGCGTTATACAGCACGTACTAGCAGGTGTAGACGCTGCATGAATTCCCAGTCCGGTTTGCAAAGGGACTGCACTGGAATAATGGGAGGGTAAAGTGTACAGGGTCTATAATGGACAAGGAATTCAGGCAAAATCTCTTGAAATATGCAAAGATGTTTGTCCACTGATGCAAGCATGTATTCTCACTGGTCCATTTAGGGTGTTTATTTCAAACTGCGGAAGGGTCAGCAGTAGTTAGGGAGACAAATGTCACATTGGTATTTATCGTATGGGAAGTGTTGGCAGAGAGTTATGCAGCACTACAGCATACAGGAACTTCAGCCTATCTCTTCCATGACAGCCTACCTTTCTGCCTTGTCCCATCCCCCTGCACCCAGACCATAGCCCTCCATACCTCATTGACCCATTATCTCTCATCTCATCCAACTGTCCAGCTTTCCCGAATGTCATTATTGAACGTACATGTACGACTTCCGTTAGTAGCTTGCTCCACTCATAGGAAAGTCAAGTGAAGTTTCACCTCTGATTCTTCTTAATTAGTCTTATCCTCTCCACTGAACACACCAGTGAATACATTCCTAATCTGGGCAAACAGTCCCTGCAGCCCAGGTCGTCAAGTACGGACAAGCCACTTGTATATTTTGTCTGCATTCTTCCAGGTTTATGGATATCTTCATTATCGGTAGGTGAACCAGAACTTCATGCATTACTTTCACTGACATATTTTACAATTTCAACATAACATCCCAACTCCTGCACTCAATGCTGTGATTTATAAAGGACCATGTACGTAAAGCTCTCTTTACAACTTCATCTACCTGTGACGCTGATTTCAAGGAAATGTTGTTCTGTATATTGCAGAAACGCCTGACATTCACTGTCTTACCGTGTTTTGTCCAATAAATTGCAACATCTTACACTCACCAGCAATGAATTCGATCTAGCCCTTTTCAATCCATGGCGCAGATACGACTGGCAGTATTAGTAGACCCCCTCAGTGCAGGAGCCCTCATGTTGCCCTTAAACGTTTCACATTAATCGACTTCCTCGCCGTCCATTCCACTCACAATCTTGTAGTCATCGGCAAATTTGCTGATCTAGTATACTACATTATCATCCGAATTCTTGTTACAGACGACAGCCAACGGACACAACACTGATCTCCGTTGATACCACTAGCCACAGGCCCATAGTTTGCGAGCTGCCTACCGACTACCTCTCTCTGGCTTGTCCCACCCAGCCTTTGTTGAAACGAATGAACTCCTTCATCCTGAATGCCTAGCGTATTAAAGTTCTGACCAATCTTCCATGTGGTAGCTTGCTTAAAGACTTATTAAAATCCAGGTAAACAATGTCAAACACAATGTGGTTAACTTGAGCAGCAAATTTGTGTAATAAATCCAGTTTGGTGGGGCCGTGTGTGTGTGTAAGAATATCATCGTTTGCAGCGGATCTGGTACAGCTGGAGAATTGTGCTGAAAAATGTGATGGAGAGTACACTGACTGTTAGCATCTTTGTATAGGATGGGTACAACAATGCCTAAAATAATGCAGCCGACGCAGCCCAGTCCTTTACGGGTAAGACCTTCCCGAGCATTGAGTACGTCTCTATGGAGCGTTGTCACAGGAAGCAGCATCCGTTATCAAGGCCCTACAGCATCCAGGCCATGGTTTCTTCTCACTGCTGCCATTAACAAGAAGGTACAGGATCCTTAGTACTCACGATCATGATCAGGAACGCTTATCACCCCTCAACTAATAGGCTCTTGACCTAGAGGCTATAAATCTACTCGACACATCCCTGAACTTTTCATCTCATGATCTCAATACTGATTACTTAGTTATGTTTATTATTATTATTATTATTATTATTATTATTATTATTATTATTATTATTATTATTATTATTATTATTATTATTATTATTATTATTATTATTATTATTATTATTATTATTATTATTATTATTATTATTAAATTAATTTTTCACTTTGTGCATTTGCATGTTTTATTGTAACTTCCACAATGGTTGTTTGTTCATCCTATTGGGAGTCGTACTGTACTGAATTTACATAGAAACATAGAAACACAGAAAACCAAATGCACAATACAGACCCTTGGGCCCACAATGCTGTGCTGAACATGTCTTGAAAATGAAAATTACCTAGTGTTACACATAGCCCCCTATTTTTCTAAACTTCATACACCTATGCAGGTGTCTTTTAAAAGACCCTATCGTATCTGCCTCTACCCCCATCGCCAACAGCCCATTCCATGCACACCACTCACTGCGTAAAAAAATACCCCTGACATCTAGTCTGTACTTATCCAGAAGCACCATAAAACTATGCCCTCTCGTGATTACCATTTCACCTCTGGGGAAAAAAAATCAAAATATTAAAAATAAATCTGACTATCCACACGATCAATGCCTCTCATCATCTTATACATATCTACCCTCCGTTGCTCCAAGGAGTAAAGGTTACATTCGCTCAACCTATTCTCGAAAGGCATGCTCCCCAATCCAGGCAACATCCTTGTAAATCGCCTCTGCACCCTTCCCTGATTTTATGTTCCCTGGCCCCCACCACCTTATTTTCACCATGGCCGTCCAGTCCCGATACAACTCCACCCCCACCTGGACGGTCTCAAAGCTCTTCGCTTCCTTTTGGATTCCAGACCTAACCAATTCCCCTCTACCAACACTCTTCTCGTCTAGCGGATTTAGTTCTTACTCTCAGCAATTTCTCCTTCGGCTCCTCACTCTTCCTCCAAACCAAGGGTCTAGCCATGGGTACCCGCATGGGTCCTAGTTATGCCTGGCTTTTTGTCGGCTTTGTGGAACAGTCCATGTTCCAAGTCTATACGATATCTGTCCTCCTCTTTTCCTTCACTACATCGACGACTGCATTGGCGCTGCCTCCTACACGCATGCTGAAATTGACTTCATTAACTTTGCCTCTAACTTTCACCCTGCCCTCAAATTTACCTGGCCCATTTCCGATACCTCCCTCCCACTTCTTCATCTTTCTGTCTCCATCTCTGGAGACGGCTTATCTACTGATATCTACTATAAACCTACAGACTATCACAGCTCTTCCCAGCATGTCTCTTGCAAAAATACTATCCCCTTCTCACAATTCCTCCGTCTACGCCGTATCTGCAGTCAGGATGAAGCTTTTTATTCCAGGACGAAGGAGATGTCTTCTTTTTTTAATTAATGGGGCTTCCCTTCCTCCACCATCAAATCTGCTCTCAAAAGCATCTCCCTCATTTCCCACACATCTGCTCTCACCCCATCCACCCGGCACCCCACTCTGGATAGGGCTGCCCTTATCCTCAGCTACCACCCCACCAGCCTCCAGGTCCAACGTAGAATTCTCCGTAATATCCGCCACCTCCAACAGGATCCCTCTACCAAGCACATCTTTCCCTCCCCTACTCTTTCTGCTTTCAGCAGAGATCGCTCCCTAAGCGACTCCCTTGTCCACTCGTCCCCCCATCCCTTCCCAGCGATCTCCTTTCTGGCACTTATCCTTGTAAACGGAACAAGTGCTACACCTGCCCATACTCTTCCTCCCTCACCAACATTCAGGACCCAAGACAGTCCTTCCAGGTGAGGCCACACTTCACCTGTGAGTCGGCTGGTGCGGTATACTGCGTCCGGTGCTCCCAGTGTGGCCTATTATATATTGGCGAGACACGACGCACACTGGGAGTCCGTTTCGCTGAGCATCAACGCTCGGTCCGCCAGAGAAAGCAGGATCTCCCAGTGGACACACTTTTTAATTCCACGTCGCATTCCCTGTCTGATATATCTATACATGGCCTCCTCTACTGTTAAAATGAATCCAAATTCAGGTTGGAGGATCAACATCGTATATACCGGCTGTGTAGCCTCGAACCTGATGGCATGAACATAGACTTCTCTAACTTCCGTTAATGCCCCTCCTCGCCTTCTTACCCCATCCCTGATATTTTTAGATCCCCCCCCCCTTTTTCCCTCTCTTTCTGCCCATCACGCTGCCTGTTATCCATCTCCCTCTGGTGCTTCCCCCTCTTTCTTTCACCCGAGGCCTCCCGTCCCATGATCCTTTCCCTTCTCCAGCTCTGTATCTGATTCGCCAGTGATCTTTCCAGCTCTTAGCTTCATCCCAACCCCTCCGTTCTTCTATCATTTCGCTTTCCCCCCTCCCCCTACTACTTTCAAATCTCTTACTATCTTTCCTTTCAGTTAGTCCTGACGAAGGGTCTCCGGCCGAAACCTCGACAGTGCTTCTCCTTATAGATGCTGCCTGGCCTGCTGTGTTCCACTAGCACATTGTGTGGGTGTTGTCTGCACCCTCCCTATCGGTTCTACATCCTTCCTGTAGTGAGGTGAGCAGAACTGAACACAATATTCCGAGTGGGGTCTCACCATGGTCCTATATAGCATTAACATTACCTCTCGGCCCTTAAACTCAATCCCAGGGTTGATGAAGGCCAATGACTTCTTAAGCACTGAGTTAAGCTGAACAACAGCTTTGACCGTCCTATGGATTCCAACCTGAAGATCCCTCTGATCCTCCACAGTGCCAAGAGCCTCATCGTTAATACTATAATCTGCGATCATATTTGACCTACAAAATTCAGCCACCTCATACTTAGCTGGTTGGAATTCCATCTACCACTTTTCAGCCTAGTGTTGCAACTTATTGATTTACCGCTCTAACCTCTGACAGCCCTCCACACCATCCACAACACTCACAACCTTTGTGTCATCGGCCAATTTATTAACCTATCCCTCCTCTTCCTCTTCCAGATCATTTATGAAAACACAAAGAGTAGGGTTCCTAGAATAGATCGCTGAGGCACACCACTGGTGATCGGCCACCATATAGAATATGACCCGTCTACAACCACACTTTGCCTTCTGAATCCACAAAACAATGTCCCCTTGGAAACCATGCCTCCTTACTTTTTCAATAAGCTTTGCATGGGGCACCTTATGAAAGACCTGCTGAAATCCATACGCTACATCTACTGATCTACCTCTCTGACTGTGTTTAGTCACATCCACAAAAGAATCAAATCAGGGTTCTATTGCGCTTTTTTTTTCTATTTACTGTGTGAGTCCACAAGCAAATTAATCTCTGTGTTTTATATGGTGACATACAAGATATTTATAATGAACTTTGAATTTTGAACTCCGAACTGCTTAGAATCGACCTGCTTCGACCTGACTTGTGTCTCCCTTTTCTTTACCAGGTCCTGAGTATCTCTCGATACAAAAGTTCCCTAAACCTGTTAGTTTTCCGTATTATTCTCAGATGAACATGCACTCAATATTCCGCTTCTGAGATCCTCCCATTGCCAAGTGTCTCTTACTTAACCGAATCCACATCCAGCAGATCCCTTCTGATTCAATCAAATATATATTTTCTCCAGTTTAGAAATTCAATCTGAGGACCGGTCTTATCCTCCTACGTAGCAGTCTTGAAATTAATGGAAATTTAATCACTGGATTCACCCAGAGACAAAATTCTGCCGTCTGGTCTGTCTCATTCCCAAAGAGGAGATCAAGTGGCACTCTCTGTCGAGTTGGAAGTTTTCATATTGATGAAGAAAACTTTCCTGACCACATTGGACAAACAATATCCAAACCCTCCCAAACCGCAGTTGGGAGTCTAAACAATCAGGTCCTTTCACTTTGTGTACATCGAAGACATGTTCATCTATGAGAGTTTCATGCTGCATGCACAGATTGACACCTCACGAATGGACTATCTGCTGTCGCTGGCTACAGTCTTCCCCAAATCTGCTTTGAAAACACCCTTGGTTTTACCTTCACCAATTCTAACAGTGATATTTCATGACATCCATCCTTGTCATTCAAATGTCCTTGTTAACCATTCTGACACTTTTCATACTTACTGTATTTATCTCACTCTGCCTGCGAAATATCTCCTTTCTTCATTTTACCCAACCCTCAAAATTTCCCTCAACATCTCGTGTTCCTTGATCTTGTTACCTTTGGCTCTTACACTAATGGGGATATGACAGTTATGGCTTGTGTTATTTTTCGGTAAAACATAGTGGCTGAATTATACCATTCGGGTCATCGAGTCTGCTCTGCCATAATGCATGCCTTCTCCCGTTAACCTTCAATACCCTTACAAATCAATAACCTACTAATCTCTGCTGTAAATATACCCAATGACTTAGCCTTCATAGCTGCAAAGGGCAACGAATTCCACATATTCACCACTCTCTGGTAAAATAAATTTCTGATCACTGTTCTAAAGGGATGTTCTTCTATTCTAAGGACCATCTGATTCTAGTGACCCCGATTATATGATACATCGTCTCCACATCCACTCAGGCTCTGTTTTAATATGCAACTGGCTTTAATGAGATCCCCAATCATTTTTATAAGCTCCAGTGAGGACAGATCCAGAGCTATCAAAAGCTCCTCCCTTTCATTAACGAAATCATTCGCATGAACCTTCTCTGGACCCTTTCCCATAACAGCAGATCCTTTCTCAGATCAGAGCCTCCAAACTAAGTGTTATATTGCGAATGTAATCGAACAAATGTCACATAAAGCCTCAACATTACATCCTTCCTTTGATATTCTATTCCTCTCGAATGAAATGTAAATCTTGCATTTGCTATCCTTACAACTTATTTAACTGGAAAGTTAATCATGAGGAATCCAGCTTCCTTTGCGGCCCTGGACAAATCTGCTCGCCACAGTTCCCGATGAGACATTGGATTGCATAGTAGGAGAGGGATATCTAAAGGAGCAAGTGGAGGTGGTCGGACGTTCCGCATGCCATAGCTCCTGAGGAGATTTTGTATTCTGCATAAATAGTCACTTGCAAACGATATATAACATTATGTTTAAGCGAACTCGCCATTCTGTGTGTGGCCCAGTGCTGGAGTTAGGAGAGAAGTGGTGAAGATTTTGTCATCCCGCTGCAAGGGAGCCTTGATTTTAAACTGGAGTTGCGGGTGTGAGTTGAAAACATGAGTGATGGAACAGATCGTAGAGCGGTTGCGGGGAATGATGTTGTGATGTCTGCATACAGAGTCAGAACTGAAAGTTTGAGCACAGCGAGACTAATATTCTGAGTTGTGTGTGTTTCAATGTGTATTTCAATGCAAGGAGTATTGGCAGAGAGACTGGTGTGGTCACCACGTGGAAACATGACTCTATTGAGACAAGGTTGCAGGCGGAAATAATACTCCACTATCTGCTCATTGTTCCAGGGATACACTGTTTTCGACATGACAGAGCAAGGATGTGCGATACTTGATCTGCTGTTGGGGAATGAGACGCTGCAGGTCATGTTTGTAAGTTCGAGTTCGCTAGTTCGAAACACTACCCACAGCAGAAAGTTTGCGAAGAACTAGCTGGATTCTAACGCAGAATCACTCGACTCGATGTTCGAGTCTTCAGTTTAAAGGCAATTAAGGTGCACATTGTTCTGCTCCTCGGTTGACGTTCTAAATTTCAGAAAGACTAGTCTTCACATTACCAGAAACGATGTGGCAAGTGCCGATTGGTACTGGTTGTTTTCTGGCAAAAAGTATGATTTGCATGTGGAGGCTTTCGAAGATGTAATTTTGAGAGAACAGAGTGTGTGTGATCCTGTCAGAATAAAAACAGCAACCATAATAGATTTTGGAAACATTGGTTTACAAGAGATATTCAGCTCCTCCGTTCGAGGAGGAAAGGGGTGCACAATTATTAGGGAATGGAAGGAACTTTAGGTACCTGAGTATAGAAAATGCCAGTGAGCACTTAAGGAGGAAATCAAAAGTGATAAAATAAGGCATGAGTTTGCTCTGGTAGACCAGGAGAAATATAATCACAAAGAATTCTGCAGCTGTATGAAGAGCAAAAGGGTAGCAATGAAGTAAACTGGCCCTCCTGAGGATCTTCCATGCATAGAGAAAAAACAGATGGGGGAAACCTAATGCCCATACTCCTAATATTTCGAAGTTTTAATCGGATACATAACTTTCCCACAACAACCAACACCTCCACTTATCATCCACACACTTGGCACAAAACTGTCAATTCTGCCATGTAAATCATTGACAGAATATAATGTGAAAAGAATTGGCCCCAACCAACAGCAACTGCTGAACGAGCAACAGTAATCACCGGTAGCCAACTAGTAAAGTCGACTTTTTACCTACTCATTGTTTCTTTCCAATCAGCCAATCCCCTTTCACGATTGTTCCGTTTCTAGCGTCATCTGCGAAATCATTTAGAAGACGTACTAAAAGTCCTTGCAGTTAACATTTACTGACTACTTTCCTGCCTGTTATTTCCACAAATAATTCTAACAATTTCATCAAGAATGATTTCCCCTCATGGAAACCATGCGGACTACGGTCTATTTTATCATGTGTCTTCGAGCTCCCCAAAACCTCATTGTTAATAATAAATTCCAATGTCTTACCTACAGCTGACGTCATGCTACCTGTCTGTGTTCTGCCACTCTCCCTTCTTAAAGAGTGGAGCGATGTTAACAATTTTCAGACCTCCAGAACCATTCCAGAATCCAATAACTCTTGACAGATCTATACAAATTCTTTATAATTCATTAATGCCTGATGGTGGTGGGCGGTGACAATTGCTGAGACAATGAGTGCGTGGCCTCAAGCTCCTGTACATCCTCCTGGCGGTTGCAATGAGAAGCGGGCATGCTCTGGGCAAAGGGTCTTTAATGCTGCATGCTGCCTTCCTAAACATCGCCTATTTGAGATGTCGTTGCTGTTGAGGAGGCTGGAAGCTGGATGAGTCTGCCACTTTCCGTGGCTTTTTGTGATCCTGAACAGTGGCACCTTCACCCAATAGCAGAGAGTGATGCTCCC
Organism: Hypanus sabinus; assembly: GCF_030144855.1. Taxonomy (NCBI): domain Eukaryota; kingdom Metazoa; phylum Chordata; class Chondrichthyes; order Myliobatiformes; family Dasyatidae; genus Hypanus; species Hypanus sabinus. The sequence continues at coordinate 60,727 of NW_026779446.1, forward strand.
TGCGGTACACCTATCCGAAATTTGCCAAATTCCTTTGTGACATTTCCAGACTCCGAATGAATTATAGCAAATGCTTGCCTTCTCCGGAATTAATGATGGGTCCAGGGTTGCTCTTCGCCGATGTTGACGCCCAGGTACTTGAAACTGCTCATTGTTTCCTCTGCTGATCCCTTAACGGAGACTGGTATGAATTCCCCAGACCTCAACTTCCTGAAGTCTACAGTCAATACCTTGGTCTCACTGACGTTAAGTACAAACTTTTTGTTTTGACTCCACTGAACAAGCTGATCTATCTCACTCCTGTTCACCTCCTCATCACCATCTGAACTTCTGCCAACAATAGCAGTGGGAATCGGGTTTCAGAGAAAGGCTGAACAGGTTAGGTCTTTATTCTTTGGAGCGTAGAAGGTTGAGGGGAGACTTGATAGAGTTATTTATAATTATGAGAGGGATAGATAGAGTTGACGTGGATAGGCTTTTTTTCCATTGAGAATAGGGGAGATTCAAACAAGAAGACATAATTTGAGAGTTAGTGGGCAAAAGTTTAGGAGTAACACGAGGGGGGATTTCGTTACTCAGAGAATGGGAGCAGTGTGGAAAGAGCTTCCAGTTGAAGTTGTAGATCTAGTTTCGATATTGTCATTTAAAGTAAAATTGGATAGATATGAGCACAGGGCGGGAATTGAGGGTTATGGGCTGAGTACAGGTCGTTGGGGCTAGGTGAGAGTAAGCGTTCTGCACGGACTAGAAGGGCCTAGATGCCCAGTCTCCGTGCGGTAATTCTTATATGTTTATATGGCTATATGGCACATTTATGGACGATATAAATCGGCAAAGTTATACATACATATTTGAGTCACCCACACCGACGGTGCACACCTACGTTGTCGCATTTCTGACATACTGTCGTCCACAGTAAAAAAAAGACACAGATGCATAATCAGTTCATATTATCATCACTGATGCAACCACAAGTTGCTGTAAAAAGCCATTTCATAGACATTCTAATATTTCCTCCTTTTCGGATCCAGTAGCAGCCTAATTTTCCCAATCCACTTGCAAATTCAAATCCCGCATGGCCTTTTTCTGTGTTGTCGGACTCTGTGACTCTTTCTCCTCCTCTCTCAGCTCTACAGTCCTCCACTTTCTCGTTCTTCCCGCCCCCCCCCCCCCACAACACGTAACATTCCAGCAATACCTTTTTTTCCAGCCTGTGACCTTTCACCAGATGATACCTGTTTGATAATGAGAAAACCTCTCTGTTCTCAGTCTGTTCGCATTTGGTGGCAAATAGAAGCACAGAACAGGGCAGAATTAACCAGACGGATGTCAGTATTAGAATTGTAATAGCCACAGAAGCAAGTGCAAATAACTTGGACTGTTTTGCAGAGAAACTGAATTTTCACCCTCACAAAGAGCCGGGCATCTCTTTGGCAAACCGCTACCCCTTTCTGTTTATCATCCTCTCTCTCTCTCTCTTTCTCCCTGTCCCACTTCACCGCCCGATTCCAGGAAGTCCTCTGACTCTTGTCTGTGGATGAATTTGCATCTGTGGCTTTGAACACGTGACACCTGCGTGAGTGAAATGAATAGGCCTTCGTTCTCCATCTGTGTTTCCTGTTGCCTATAATTTCCCGTCTTTTGCCTCACTCCCTTCTTAAAGTGCGGAGTGGCATTTGCAAGTGTACATTTCCCTGATAGCATTCAAGAAGCTCATAACTATTGAAAATTATCTATTACTAATGCCTCCAAGATCATTTCAGACAATTCCAGACCTATCGGCGACCAACCACCTTCTTCCCAGTATTGGCAACTACTCTCACTTGTGCCCTCGACATCAAAATTCTGGCAGAGTGATGGTGCATTTCGCAATGGCGATCAACAAATGCTTAATAAATTTGTCGGACTTTCTTAATTACGAACTTTTCAGAATCATGTTCTACTGTTGTTTTTATTTTAGTCCCCGCACACCCAAAAACGCTTTTGATATTGTCTTTTATTTCATTAGCTATTGTAACTTTTTATTTCATCTTTTCTTATTGCTCTTTTATTTCTTTTAGTTCTTATTTTTAATCCTTTAATTTCCTACAAATTATTCAGTTATTGAATAAGTTATGTTGGTTTTCTGCTTCATCCTCCATTTACACTATGTCTTCACCTTTGGCATTTATCTATCTTTTGCCTTCTGATTTACTCCCAGAGACACCAGGCATTGCTGATCTGTCATCGTCCCTGCTAATGCCACCTTCTAATCAACTTTGGCCAGTTGCACACTCCTACCTATGTGGTACTACAATGTCATACTCATATGATTGTACCATCTACCTCCGAAACCCTAGCGTGAATTCTGATCACAGACTGATTATACATCAACAAATACAGCTTGCACTTACTGTAGCGTGCTCAATCACAAGCTGCTCTAAATGTCGTCGTGCAGAAACCCTACAAATTCCATCCTTTGGGATCCAAAACCAACCCAATTTTCCCAAACGTCCTGACCATTGAAACTTTTATGGCTACCATATCTTTGGCCTTTTAACATTCCCTATCCCTCCCCTGCTGCAATCTATAGCCCACATCCTCGTTACGACTGAGAAATGTGTATATAACTCCGGCCAGCCTCTGTTTATTATTGTAGTTTCTTAATTTGATCCAAAAGCAGACTCTTTCTTCCTGATCCTATAAACCCATGTGTTGCAATGAGCGAATGAAGCGAACACAGGCACGGAGATTGAGTTAGGATGCTTATGCGGACGTGAACGTTAAACAGCAAACAGGAGGGATCTTGACACGGAGCCTTGACACAGACAGACGGAGTTTCATAGGTAAACCTTGAAACTGGAGCAAACCTTACAGCACATGGTCTTGAGCAGCCGGGAAACGTGAATTAGAACGCAAGCAAAAACCAAGGATCTGGCTGTAACCAAGTGGTTGGAACGCCGGGATCCTTATGCTTCAGGTCTGTATGGAAATCAGGTGCGTTCTCTTTCAACAAAGAGAATTGGAAGCTAATGAGAAATTAACGGTCGGAACCGTGGCGCAATCAAAGGAAATTAGGAGAAAATGGGAAATTGACGATCGGGACGTGACAATACCCTCTCCTTCCCCTTCAACGGGAAACTCCAGGCATCCATGACACCAAATTTTTAATCTGGCACGGCAATTAAAACATCCAAATCTCGGATACTTTCTCGTTCTCAGTCCTGGGCCATGCCACTTCGATATGCACTCAGTCATTTTAATGTGGAATGCAACAGAAATAACACGCAGTAAGGAGCACTACTTACGTACATGAAATAATAAACTAAAAGTTTCTATCCAATATACAGTGTAAGAGAGACAGATATGGATATAGGCACACTGTAAAATGACCGCGGTGTAGGTGTAATCCACTTCAAAAACTGGCGGATGAATTCAATATTGACTCTGAAAGGCACCAACAGTCTGCTTAAAAGTCCGAAGTGTCATAGAGCCGGCGTGAGTGCAATTGCTCTTACTAATGCAAAGGTGCTTGGGATGATGAAAGGGTTGACGGTAAATAAGTCACCCGGGCTATATGGACCAGACCCTAGCGTTCGGAAAGAGATAGCTCAGGAGATGCTAAAGTCATTAGTAACGACCATTCAAAATATCACCAAATTCTGAAATTGTTCTAGCAGAATGGAAGATTGCAAATGTCTCTCTGCTCTTTAAGTAGGGCGGGAGACAAAAAGACATGAATTTATAGGTGAGTTACTCTGTCCTTCAATGGCCCAGTAAGAGTTCCGAATTTAAGTCAATCAAATCTCTCTAAAGACCTCAGAATTGCTGTCCACTGACGCTGCCAACTAACCTGGCGCAGTTTGGGCAACTCTGAAAGGCGGAATGAGGCAAGTCTTGCTTCATTCAGTTGTGTAAAGTTAATAGAAACTTATCTAAAAATTCTACTGGCTGTAATAGCTGCAAGGGTCAATGAATAATTCTGAACTATCGCATTTCAGTTTTTGAGGTTTAGTTCTAATGTTTTACAGTTTCCCTTGTTTTGGATTATTCTGTGGAAAATAAGAAATACGTGAGTACATTTTCAAGACACTGTAACTTCCCTCCATCCACACTTGTCAGATCTTGTAGAGGATAATTTAATGGGCATTAATTTCCAGACTATCCATCTCTCTGACCCAGAACTGAATTAAAATATATTGACGTCTGTGTTGACAGGTCCTAAAGTTCTCGTCCACTGACACGTTACCCACCAGCATTTCCAATACCCAGTGGTACTATCTATGTACTGATACATCACCCTCTCCAAAATACATTTTTTTAAAAATCTTCTTCATTCCTTATACACAGAGGCAGCGCAATTCAATCTCTCGCCTCCTGAAATTTTACATATCTCTCATCTGTGTTCTTTTTAATCACCTCCTTCCTGGAGAAACAACTATACATTCAGCTTATCCATGCCACTCATGATCTAATATACTCTTATCAGATCACTCCTCAATTATCTATACACACTGGAATTTGCAACACTCTTTTAATTCAAGTCCACCATGTCCAGCAACACCTTGGTAAATCCTTGCAACACCCTTTTATAATTTAATGCAGCTCTTCCTACAACAGAATGATCTAATTCTTACAGAATATTCAAAGCGTCGCCTCACACACGTGTTGCTTAAAAACAACAAAACTTCCTAATTCCTATCACAAACAAATGGAAATCTGCAGTTGCTGGAAAACAAACAACGCCACAAACCCCTGGAGAACCTCAGCAGACTGGGGATCATCCATAGAAAAGAGTAAAGTTGACATTTCAGGCCGAGATCCTTCATCAGGACTGCAGGCACCTCAGCATCTGTCCTGTCTTGTCCATAGTGCACCAACCGCCGCTACCGGGCTTTCAACGTGCAGGGACAGAGTGTGTTTAAGTGCTCTGCTCAGCCCTTAGACTGAGGCTCGATCTAAACACGTTCAGATCAAAGTCTTAGTCACTTGGCCACGCGCCACAGATTCTTTCTTTCTCTGCCGTGCTGACGAAGCGTCTCACCTGAAACATTGACTACACTATTTTTCATAGATGTTCCCTGGCCTGCTGCGGCCCTTCAGCATTTTGTGTGTGTTTCCTAATGCCCATACTCACTCAGTTCCCTGAATGATGTAGTTTTTCATGATTAATTCCATCTGCGTCGCTGCTTTCTCTAAGCGATGTACTTGCGCTCCTCGGCGCCTCTGATCGATAGCACACCCCAGGGATCCAGCCTTCTCTCTATAAATCCTACACTAGTCTGATTTCACAATGTGCATTGCTTCACATTTATCTGATTGAAGGACATTTGCCAAATTTCACCCCACATTGCTGGATGAACTTCTTGTAATTCTTCATTGTCAGCTAGACAAACTACAACACCACCAACTTTAGTATCATTTGCCAACTAATTTTGCCTCATGTATTCACATCCAAATCATTCATATAAAGTTCAAAGCACAGAAGTCCCAGAACTAACCCCTGCGACACATCATCAAATTCAAGCCTCCTCTCTGAGAAACAACTTTCAAGTATTATCCTCTGCTTTCTACCACTGAGTTAAATCCTATCAGCTCCCACTTCCTCGATCCCACGAAATCTAATCTTTTAGACTAATCTGCCACGACGGACTTTTGATACATACAGAGAACTTCCATAAGGCAATCTTCAATTACACCCCGAGGATGTTTGGAGGATGCTGTCCAAGTTACGTCATCTTGCAAAATGACTCCCATCAACTCCATAATTTACTGGTTAGGCACAGGAGTACATTCAGCCAGAGACGCATTCCATCAAGATGTAACACTGAGCCTCATAGGAAGTCACTCCTGCCTGTGGCCATCAAACTTTACAACTCCTCCCTCGGAGAGTCAGACACCCTGAACCAATAGACTGATCCTGGACTAATTTCCACTTGGCATAATTTACTTGTATTATTTAATTATGTATAGTTTTATATTGCTGTATTTCGACACTATTCTTGGTTGTTGCGACTATAACGAAACCCAATTTCCCTCGGGATCAATAAAGTATGTCTGACGGTCTGTCTGTTACGCCCTTTAAGAAATCTAAGGCATTTGTCTGACATGACTTTCGCACACAGTCTTACAGACTGTTCCAAATCTGACACTGTCTCTCGAAATGTTGGTGAAACCTATCCCATAAAACCCGATCCGGCAATTTACTCACCATTGATGTCAGGATGATAGTATTTTTGCTTGTTTTTGCTACTCTTTTTAAACAGTGGAATCAAGCTAAGCACTCTACAATTGTCCGAAATCTCAGATCCGAAGCCAGCATTTCGAAGGGTGTCTCTGTAAGATGTTCTTTAATTTCCCACCAAGTCCTATTTGCCAGGCCCTGGAGATTTATCTAACTTAATACATTGTAAGGTGCTAACAGCTCCTCCCTGTAACTCATATGTGGTCCAAGACATCACTCATTTCCTTAATTACGTCACCCATCAGTTTCTACAAAATAGAAATTGAAGGTATACATTCCCTATATATTCACTATTTTTTTTCCATTTCCCTTCGTTCCAAATAAGATTGTGACGCTAATCTTTAGCAGCACCTTTTAATCCCGTAATGCCTCTTAAGCTCATGAGGTGTCTAGACGATCTCTCGGCCATTGTCTCATCTTGTCTTCAAGATGCTTCTCATGACCACTTTTCCCATCTCCCGAAACCCTCGATAACTTTAATTGCAACTGCATGTTTGCAGTTATCAAGTAACTAACTCAATATTGCTGATGTGCTGTGCTTGATACCCTCTTTGTCAACTACAGCCCCGAATTCTGTAATAAATCAGGGTTCGTGAAAGTTACAAGTCTTGTCCTTCACCCAGTCAATCACTGCAATATATCGCTTCCGGGCTCCCAACTACTCTGGTCCTGCTCAGGGTCATGACGTGTTCGCGGATTTCATTATTCGCCTTAACTGAGGTAGCATTGGCTGTAAATACCTGCAAATTTTCCAGGATACTTGCAATAAATTTTGCTCCGCTAAGCATATACACTCAGAATCCCTGTCAATATTGGGAGAAATATAGCCACGAGATACTCTGCTGCTTTTTCAAACTTCCCTAGCGTGCCAACATTTCCGTTTCTCGCTCTTATGATGGCATTTCAAAAACCTTTGGAAATTGAAGCACACAACTTCCAATGTTCCCCTTTGTCAACTTTCTGGTATGTCTTGAATAATGTGCAGTGGGAGGGAGGAAACGAATAGTATCCATGAATTGAAGTTCTGTGTCAGTGTTGCACCAGTACCTGCCCTTGAACTGTTGGGGCTCTACCAGTGTAATGTACTGTACTGTACTATCTGTATTCCCGGCGGAGTACAGTGCTGGGGCTGTGCTAGTGTACTTTACTAGTGTAATGTACTATACTGTACTATCCGTATTCCCGGTGGAGTACAGTGCCGGGGCTGTACTAGTGTACTCTACCAGGGTAATGTACTATACTTTACTATCTGTATTCCCGGCGGAGTACAGTGCCGGGGCTGTACTAGTGTACTCTACCAGTGTAAAGTACTGTACTGCACAATCTGTATTCCCGGTGGAGTACAGTGCCGGGGCTGTACTAATGTACTTTACCAGTGTAATGTACTGCACTGCACTATCTGTATTCCCGGCGGAGTGCAGTGCCGGGGCTGTACTAGTGTACTCTATCAGTGTAATGTACTATACTGCACTATCTGCACTATCTGTATTCCCGGTGGAGTGCAGTGCAGTACTACTTGCATTCCGGGCGGAGTACAGTATTGGGTGTGCACAGTTCAGTGACTTCACTGCACAGTTTTAAGAGTTTCATAGAACTGTGCCCCAGTACTGGAACTCTAGATGTTGTAGCGCACATTTTCAAGGCGGTCAAGTGTTGACTGTTCTTGGACAGGCTCGTATGCAGGGCATGTTTAAACCAGAGTAGCATCGTCCCCTTCCTCAACAAACTGAGTTGCAGCTGCATTTGTGTTTGATTTATTATTTTGTTTTTCCCTGCCTGCAGTGCCAGAGCTAAACTGAGCAGTGTCCATGCAGTCCAGAGCAAGATTGCCGTCTGTGTTCTTCCAGTTTTGCAGGTGGCTGGTGTATACAGCGGGCTGAGTAGAGTCTGTTTTGGGCTGTGTCTTGACAGTGCAATCTGCAGTCTTTCCAGCCCTTCTCTGCACAGCCACTCGATGGTACTGGTAATCAGTGGCCCCAAAGTGCAGGGCTGAGCTTGTGGGTACGTGTTTTTCCATTTTGCTTCTATGTTTAGTCAGCTCTAATGGCTCGTGATAGAGTGCCGAACAGAGTATGGTTTGTATTATATTTAAATTTCTTTTCATTGCAGAGTTTGTATCAGTCTCTGGTCACACAGGAAAAATCCAGTTAAGTGTCAGCATATAATAAGAATCTCAGCGCTTCCAGTACTGTTCCATGGCTAGGCAGGTCGTTCTCTGTCCAACTGTGGTAAAGGCCTTTGTCTTACAGAATGCTAACATCAGTTGTAAATGCCAGTGCCCTTATGGTACCGTGCGAGTTATTTCCCAACGCTAACAGTGGAAGCACAGCACAGGGACAGATCTCGCAGCATTTGTGTGTGCTCGCAATGATCACAATATTAAGTACATGTTTGCCTTCATGTGGTCTGTGTCCCCTCATGAACTACATCCCCTGAAGTATTTAGCCACCTTAATGCTCTTTGACCTCAAATCACCTCCTCCATCCTATCAACACGTCTGAGAATATCACAATATCCACTTAACAATTTAATTCTGATTTTATTCTCTCTACCTGCCTCGTTCTCGCGCTCTCGCACGCCCTATCTCTCGCGATGCCTCTCTGTCTCTCTCTCTTGCGCCCCCTCTCTCGCACTCACCCTCCGATGTCACATTCTCTCTTTCTCTCTCAATCTACAGCGTCAAATAAAAGTAATGGCATTTTGCTTCATTTGTAAAGCAGTTTCAATTCCACAGTGTGTGTCCATCTGTTTCAAAGACCGGTCCCCTTGGTCCTTATGATACCATGATAGATATTGTCAGGGTATGCACCCTACCAGTATGGCAGCGGCTGGAGTAAAAATCTGCATTCTTACTGTACGGTGCCAGCTGTTCAGAAGGGAAGGTCAATTAAATTACTCCTGCTGAAAGATAGTTGAAGGTGGCCGAGAGAAGGAGAATAAAATAAAAGTTTGACATAAAGACGTGTTGTGCCGGGAGCAGGGGTCTTTGCTAGAGGCGAAAATATACTCTGTATCAGACAGTGTTGTCAAAACCGGGAAACAGGGATTACAGGTTCGCCTGAAACTTCGATTGAATAAGAGCGGGAGGGGAGGTGCAAATGGCATTTCTATGGAAAAGAGTGAACAATCGACATTTGGGGCCGAAACCCTTCATCAGGACTCTGATTTATGTGCGTTGTTTGTAGTTCTAGTGTCTGCACATTTTCTTCCGTTCGCGTTGTAACTGTTGGTTCCACATTGTTTCCCCATCACATTGGTTCCATTTACCCGCAAGCGGGGACACAGAATAGGAAGAATGAAGGCAGCTGCATCATCATGCTTTATATCATTCAGTTATAACGTTTAATGAGTTTCAAAATAAGATTCAGCGGGTATTGCACCGCATTCTTTAGTTCCAATCGGAATTTGTTCTGAGTCAGGGCGTAAATACACTTGTTTGTGCAGGAACTGAGAGCCTGCAGCTTCCCTGACGTGTCTCCTGTGATGGAACCGGGATTCGTGACAGAGTAAATACAACTCTTTGGAATGCGCTGAAAGATATAAAATACCACCTGAGTTACCCACGACAGTATGAAACTACCCCTTATGCTGAAGAGCAAAACGATGGATTTGTGTCGGTTCGCCATCTCCCGTTCCTTGTCATTCTCTCCACTCTTTTGTCCCTGGAGCCCTCCTCGGGTTCGACTGGCCGCTGGAATCCGCCTGACAGTCTGAATATTGAGCTGCAAAATCAGAAAGAATGGGACACAAGGGGTTAAAATGCGGTGAAACATCTCAAAAGCCGCCCATGCGGGAGACCTTTGGATGCTCGGTGTATAAACACAATCCCAGGGAACACCGTCAATTATCACCAACGGCTCCGGTACAAATCCCCAGTGGACACTCTCCAAACCGGCCAGTACACTCACTGTCCCGATAACCACAGCCGCCGTTCTCTCGATGCAATATTTTGTTTTCAGCTTCTCACAGCAAATAGCCACAAATCGATCGACGGTGAAAGCGACAGTCAGCCAGACAGAGGTCGCAGTGCTCACATAAACCAGCCACCTATTGAGTCTGCACACAGGAGTGATGCGCAGAGATGATCTACGAAAGTAAATCGAAAAGGTCCACATCAGAGAGAACTACCAGGAGATCGACTGCTGCCATTCCCAATTGGTAGAGAGTGACACATTTGGACAGACCGCACTTTCCCCGGAGCAGGATCACAATCGCCAGCAAGTTCGCTGGAAGAGAGGCAGGAGACAGCAAGTTGAGAAAATACTGAGCGGACGCCAATCCAGCTGTTTGAGGGGACACTGTAATGTTTTCACGTTATTGTTGCATTTAGAGGTGGAAGAGTCGCGAGGGCGCACAGGCGGCGTAGCAAAATGAGTTTATATCGTAAACTAAAGTAAATATGATCTGTCAATGATTCCTTACTGATGACTGAAACGTGAATTGGGAGCGAAAACTGTAACTAGGTAACTACCTTCACAGATTCAATAGTAGATGGAATATTTTCTGCGGGCGTCTTCCCGTCTCATGAAGATGGAATTGATAAATCCGGCTGGTAATGACGGGAATCTTCCATTAGAAAATCATAAACTTCCACGGTGCTCCCTTTCAGCGAGGGACGGAACAGAAACAGGAAACGCTTGAAACACTCATCCAGGCAAAACTGATTATGTAGACAAATAGTTCACGTGTCTCTCTTCAGTACTGTTCTCAGAGAGCCCTGGTTTGAATATTATCTGGTTTGTCTTTCAATGAAAGCTAATTGGGATTTTGTGCTTCCAGCATTCCCCATGTTTGTTTTCTAATCCAGCAATTGCCTGTTGACAGACTTCACAACCGAACATTGACAGATTCCAACAAATACTGCGCAATCTGACACAACCTGACAGAAAGACTTGACATCTCCCATGGAATGCATCGCAAGGGAACGGGGGTGGGCCGAGATTCTCCAGCCAGCAGCAAACTCGGTACCCTAGGCAGCTGTTTGCAGCTCCGTTAGACGTGGACGTAATATACATTTCACAGTATTGACAACGATGAAGCCACACTTCGGTTCTGAAAATTGGCTCAGCAACGACTTCATTGTGCTTTCCATCAACTGCTTCACATTCAGTCACAGCGCCCACATTTACTAAAAATCCACAAATGTTTCATGCTGCAACATGGAACCCCTCACATTTGCTAAACTGTTACAACCAATTGTTGGTTTGATTACTACACCTAACACAGATAATCGCTCACATACAAATACAGGCAATAAATTGGGATAATCTCCGCGGGCGGCGTAAACAGATTATTCCCCAATACAGTGCAGCTTATAGAAGGCCAAAAGCACAGGCACCCCAGGATCACATTATTGAAAGCAAACAGCTGGAAAACTCTGCCTAATCTATTGAATTCCACTGATACTAGTCAAATCGCTAAATTCCTGCAGCAGTTTGTCTTCCATCTAGATCCCAGAATCCACATTCCCATGTTTCCATTCCATTCCTGAAATGCGGACCACTGGGAGTGGACAAGTGACAGTGGAAAGCAGCGACAGAAACAATCACAACATTGGAATTAACCTTCAGTTCTCATCAAAGGCAGTTGCCACTGTGGCTTACCGAGAATTCCAAAGACCGAAATAAAAGGATAGTAAAATTCTTGTATTCGCCAGATGACCGGATACACCATTTCAGTGAGAATGTATGAACTCTGTTACACCTGTACACACAGATCTGATGCATTCAAACTTCCCTGATTTATACAAAGGATGAGTCTCCAGAGATATGGTTATACCTCTGACTAATTGTCTTAGTTACAGTTACTTGAACAAGCACTTCAGTTCAACACCGATTACTCCGATGTAAATGTTGGGCCGAGTAAAGATAAATGTATCAAAATTCTTGGTCATCACATCAGCTGAGATTCATCTGTTGGAAATAATGCCGGAGCTCTGATAACAAAGACTGAGCTTAGTCACGGAGCAGCGATATTTACAAAGTTCAGGTCTTTACTGTCTAATTATACATATGTATACGGTGTTCACCGACACCAATCCAGCGACCTCCAACTTTTGCCCCTGCGCTTTCCCATTTCGAACGTCCCTCAGTGCACAAATGAGCATTTACTCTCTCCCTACCTCCCCCCCTCTCTCTCTCTCTCTCTCACACACACACACACACACACACACACATACCCACTCCGCCCCACTCCCAGACATAAAAACACGGACTCGGAAATACATATGCGAAGAGAGATGCAATATACAGAACAACATCGCTTTAGAAAAGACTGAATAGCCAATTTGCTGATGCACAAAGACGAAAAAAAGTCGACAGATCCTGGATATCCAATCATCACACACAATGCGCTGGACAGTTTTCTCAGCCAGAATTCACTTTATCTACTACATTATCTGTGGGTAAGCCAGTTCTGAATCAACGCAGCCAGTTTCCCCTCGATCCCATGCCTCCTGACTCTCTGAATGCGGGAAACTCATCAATCGCCTGACCAAAATTAATCCACCAAGATCCACTGTCCTGATTCTTTTGTTTGTTTTGTTTAAAGCTTTTTCAAATTGCTCAATCTGGCCCATAAAGCACGACATGCCCTTCAAAACGCCACGTTGACTCCAAGTAGCCAGACAACGTTTCTCCAAATACTCCAAAATTCCGTCGACAATAATCTTCTCCAATTGTTTACCCACTACTGACGTCAGACTCACTTGTCTATAACTCCAACAAATATACCTATTATCCTTCTTCATTAGATGAATAACATTTGCCACCCTCCTTCCAATCAACTAGTCATACTTCCGTGGCCAGCAAAGACACAAATATCCTGTCCAAAAGCTCAGCAATATCTTCGCTCGCCTTCGCAAAGGACCTGGACTATATCCCTTCCCGCACGGGGGAATCATCTTCATAAAGTTTTCCAAGTTTCCATCGCATCCTCTTTCGAGCGTCGGCATCATCTGGCGTATCTGCCTTTTTCCGCTGTGTTCACATTCTTCGATGTATTCAGTGAGGAGCTTCACTGCCTCCTTGGACTCCAGACACAAGTTTTCCTCCTTTTCCTCTGATCTGCCCACACTCTCTCCAGCCTCACAGTGCAACTCTCCAAGGACATATAACTCTTCTAAGTCCATTATTAAATTCTTTCCTGTCTACATTGTGACTTGCCGTAACCCTGCCTGATACTTTCTCCCTAAACCTTAAGTACCTTTTTTACTTCCTCTTGATGAGTTGTTCCAACTTTCTTGTCACCCAGGGTTAGCTTACGCTATCATTCTTTCCCTGCGTCAATGAGAGAAGCCTATATTGAACCCCATGTCAGTGCTCCCTAAACAATCTCCATGTATCTGTCGTGCATTTCCCTGAGTACATCATTTCCCAGTGTACGTTCCCAAGTTCCTACCAGGTAGCAGCAAACATCGCAGACCCCCAATTAAATACATCCCATGGTCTCTTGTTTTATCCCTGCGCAAAGTGAATGTCAGGGAGTACTGCCCTGTCGTTCTGAAATTCTGACCCGCGGAGATATCTATCAGCCGATTCGTTTCCTTTTCTAATATTAGGTCCTGTATGGACTGTTCGCTAGTCCGCCTGTTTTCATGAAGTGAAATGAATCCTTCATGGTCATATCAGAGCAATTATGCCATACCTAAACCTTTTTCCCTGAGGAGGTGCCAAAGAATACTACGGAGGTTTCAGTTACCCGTGGCAATAACATAGCCGATGTCCAAGTTCCGCTTCACGATGGATTCCTCACTGTTCCCGTTGCCATTTTATTTTTGTTAATCTGGTGGGCGGCTGTATAGAATACCTCAAGTGGGGTGACCTCGCCCTTCATGTTCCTCTGTTCGTCTCGCAGCCTATTAACAAATCAACGCTCCAACTTGTTCTCCCTTTCTGCATCTGCGATACTATTCCTGATTTGCCATCTCACTCCCTTTCCACTGTGTTACCCTACTCTGTCCATTTTCAAAATCTAAAACACCGAAATTCCTGCAGACATCCCTGCGCTTGTGACAGTCGAGTGTCTGTGATAGTTTGGAACATACTTCAACCATTGTTACAATCACGCCAGCAGCATTGAACGTTTGTATTGCTAACCACCTGTACCGTATAAAGTCAGCAATCTTCCGCCAATTCTGCAACTTCCAGATGACCAGGTATTTGATTGCTTGAACTTTTGACTTATTTGCCAAAACTTGTAAAAATTGTAAAACTGCTTTATTTGAAAACTTCGCTGGATTATCATTAGACGCGGGCGTTATCTACACAGATGCCCATTTAATGTAAACACATACATCATTCCATTCCTTAGCTCTTCCCTGAATTTCCTTTGTGTCAGTGTATAGATACAAGTATTGGTGCACACGCTGAGCATTTGCAAAATGAACCCAAATTGTTGTAGGATGTATACCGGGGAATTTAAATATCTGTCCAGGTAAAAATAGTTTTGCGCCTGCCATTTCAGAGAGTGGGCTACATAGGGCATCCAAAATAATATAAAATTAGCTGATATAGGAAACAACAAAATCATCGATTTTCTGCGTTTTTCCACCTCGGCATCTTTCTGATTATCGCTGCTGTGCCGAAGCCTTCTGCGGACTCTGTTTGCCACAACAATATACCTTACCGTTAACACGTTAAACACTAGAATTAAGCCGATTGGAAGCAATGGTGTTAAAATACTGTCCAGTAATTCGTATCCCCTCCACACGGGTGAAGTAACGTATTCATATGAGCCGGTGCACCGCCACGGCGTGTTGTCAATTATAACGTAAGGTTGAAGGGCAAAGTATAACGGGACACTTCTCCCGCAGCTCACTATAACCACGGTCAGGATAACCGCCGTAGCTGTTCTTTCGGTGCAATATCGTTCCCGCAGCTTTTGGCAACATATTGCGATGAAGCGATCGAAGGTAAAACTGACCGTGAACCAAACAGAACAGTCTGTTGTTAAGATCCTAAGTACGTCAGAGCGCACACAGGAGTAATGAGCAGGGATCTGGAATAAATGTAGATATTGTTGGTCTGTTCCACTAAAGCAACAATGATAACCACCATCAGATCCGCTGTCGCCATTCCAACCAGGTAATGGCTGATGCATTTGGGGAGTCCGCATTTTCCCCGAGATAGGATCACAATCGCCGTTAAATTAACTGCAAGAAATTGGGAATAAAATAGATATATGGTCAGCAGCAGTTCTCCGAATGCTCCCATTCTTCAGATGCTTTGCAGTGTGTGGATGGTTTGGAAGTGGAAAGCGGGAATCCAGTGTGTGCGGACTCGGTCGCTGCGCTCCGGCTGGAGGACAATGACGGATGTGAGTGTCAGTGAGTTCGTCACCTTCCGGCAGTTTAAAGCGAGGCATCGGAATCCACGACTCACGTACGGTAAAACAATCGGTAGCCACAGTAAACAACAGCGTTTGCTTTATTAGAGGTGGAAGAGCTGACGGGATTATTTGTAGCGGTGACAAAGTGGCATCAAGGAGATACAAAGCACGAGCTCCCATTTACTGACATACAGCAGAACAGATCTCAGTGTCGGAAATATGCCGCCACGTTGTTATAAGGTCGAGGTGTCTGCACTGATAGAGACTCGGCCCTAGAAAAGCAGAGACCAGCATCACTTCAGAAAGCCTAGCGAGGTGAAATTATGAAACAGCGACAACACCGGCACTAACTTAATTGACAAAAGAAGAATATACTACGATCGAAGTATAGAAAATGGAAGTAAAACCAGATGCCTGAATCCTCCATTCCAGAAACTCGTTTCAGACGATGGCGGCATCTGTGCTTAGTAACAGTGCGGATACCGCATCAGAGAAACAGCAAATCGACATCACCATACATAAAGTAACCAGATCCGGCATCTTACCGGGGACACCAACCGCTACCAGTGTGGGATAGTAAACGGCCGCGATGTAATAAATCGCCGGATATCCCATATTCAGTCAGAAGCAGATTTCAGTTGTACGGAACGTTTCAGCTGCTCAGATGGACTGGGGATCGGTTTCGCAGATTTTTATTGAGGAGAGAGTAATTCCACTGAGGTAATCAGCGTGGCTATCACGTCAGGGGAATTAGCGACAACCAACTGCACAAACTCTTACGGTAAACTATTTATACTCACTCTGGTACCGTGTGATTAGTTTGACTCCTCAAGGGATATTACAATCCATGTACTTTTAAACAAAATATGATGTGAATTTTCCATGTTATTTTCCGTGAAACCTGGCTTCAGCTATTTAATTAGGATAATTTTTATATCTCTGTTGCTTTTAAAGTAGGCTTTCATCTTGAAGTCGATTTATTTTGTAACTTTTGACGGAGAACATTCGCTTCTGAAATTGAGGGGAGGAGTTTGTTCTGGCGAGGGAATGGAGAACACTTTTTTATTAAAGGGGAACATTCGTTCATTCTTTTTTTTCCTTCGTTCCAATCATCTCGGCCGGTTTGAGTGATGCAAATCACAGTGAGAGCTAACATGTGTTACAATAAAATAGACTGCAATATATTCCTCCCACCAATCTCAAAGATCTACAGCGATATTCCAGAGACCTGTGGTCAAAAAGGGAACGTGCCCTCGGGAAATTATCGAAGACTGTGAACAACTTGAAGAACAATGTTTTCCAGCGCACACATGGTGCGTTTGGCAGGGACCTGGCCTCTGCCGGTCAAAGTCTTGACCACTCCACACCCGTGACGTGCCATGCAGTCTACCTAACTTTAAAGACATTCTCAAACCTGCCACAATTCCACTACCATTTCGCATCCATTCTCTGTTTGAACAAAAGTAACGAGCAAAATCTGTGAGCATGCCTCTGTTTTTCAGGCTGTTCTAATATTTGCCACGAAGTTGTCTTTTTTCCCCTGATTTGCTTTCAGGTATATTGTCTTTCATAGAAACATGGAAACATAGAAAGCCTACAGCACAATACAGTCCCTTCGGCCCACAAGATTGTGCCGAATATGTCCGTACTTTTGAAATTACTAGCGTTACGCATAGCCGTCTATTTTTCTAAGCTCCCATGTACCTTTCCAAAAGATTTAAAATACCCTATGGTATCAGCTTCTACCATTGTTGCCGGCAGCCCATTCCACGCACTCACCGCTCTCTGTAAAAAATAACCCCTGACATCTCCACTGTACCTAATTCCAAGCACGTTAAACCTATGCACTCTTGTGGCAGACATTTCAGCCCTGGGGAAAAGCGACTATCCACACGATCAATGCATCTCATCATCTTATACACCTCTATCAGGTCACATCTCATTTTCTGTCTCTCCAAGGAGTAAAGGCCGAGTTCACTCAACCTGTTTTCATAAGACAGTTATCACTCTAAGTATGTGCAGAGCAGCGGATGTGGTCAAACTCACCTGTCAATCACACTGCCTTCTGCTCTTGCAGTGTACCACTCCGTGCCTATTGTGGTCCAGTATTGATGCGCGTCCCTCGCCTTATTGGAGACAGTCTCATCACTCTGTTTCCATTGTTGAACTCGTACTCATGTGCGGCTCCCAGTTGACTCGATCAAATAATGCCTCTGCCTTCAAATCCATTCTGTCAAAGAGAATCACTTCGTACCTTTCGGGTTGAACTCCACTGTAACTTCTCAGTGCTGCTCTGTGTCTTGTCACTGTCCTGTGGTAATCTGTGACAACGTTCTATACTATTCATAATAGCACCAACCTCCACATCATTGCAAATACAATAAACCACGCTTCTGCCTCCTCATCCAAATCATTCATAAAAACACTAAAAGCCGGCGGTCTCAAACTGATCTCTGCAGGGCTCCACTGGTCACCAACATCCAGGGAGAAAACGCTCCATCCGCAACTACAGTCTGCCTCCTGTGGGCGTCGGTCCTGAAGCCACCAGTCAGCTCTCCCTGGATTTCAATCCTTCTGACGCTATGAACGGTCTTACCGTGGTTAACCGTATCAAATGCCTTATTAAAATCTATTTATACCAGATCAACTTTTCTACCTTTACCATTGTGCATTGTCACATCCTCACAGAATTGAACCAGGCAGTGAGCAATGACCTGCCTCTCCCAAAGCCATTCTGACTCACTCAAATCAGGTTCCCACAAACCTCGCAAATTCGGTTTCTAAGAATGTTCTCCAATCATTTGCCCATCACTGAAGTAGGTCCCATGTTCGGCAGTAATAACTCAGAGGTAATTGCCAAGGGCGCAGCAATATCCTCATCCACTTCCCACAGTAACCTGGGGTTTCTCGCAACCTCCCATAAGGATTTACTTATCTGTATGTTCAAAAGAACTTGTACATCCACATCTTTTTTTAGCCTCGTCCTGTTGTTGCACATACGCCCATTTGAAACTGTCCCCACTAACGTCAGGATCTCAACTACTGGTGAAATTTGAAGTAATGTCCTCATTAAGAACCTGTCGCACCTGCACCAAAAAAAAAAAAAAAAAGCCGTATGTTTCATCTCTATCCCTGACCGGTCCTACTCTCACTAGAATGTCGTAGGGTTTTCCTTAATCCTAATTTAGGCCTTCTGCAGAGGTTTCAAGTTCTCCTAATTCCATTCTTCAGTTCGTCCCTGGCAGCCTTGTAACTCTACAGCCGTGTCCGATCTTAGCTTTCTAAACCTTGTTAGCTTATTTTTTTCTTTAGACTAGATGACCCATATCATCTAGTATAACATGTTTCCTTCACTTCTCCAGAACCCTATGCAAGTGCTGCCTAAAATATTTTCTTATCATCTTCCTTCTGATAGTAAGCCAATCCTAAGTCAACGCAGCTTGATTTCCGTAGATCCCATGTCTCCTAAATTTCTGAATTAATCTACTATGGGGATCTGATCAAACGCCTGACCAAAATTAATGCACACAAGTAGACTGTTCCGATTCATCTGTTTCTTTTATTTCCACTTGTTCAAATATTTGAATCTGGTTATAAAGGAGAACACGCCGTGTAGACTCTCAGTAGCCAGACTACGTTTCTCCAAATACTCATGAATGTCCTCTCTGATAATCTTCTCCAACAGTTTACACTCTACAGACATACGACCCACTGTTCTATAATTCCAAGGAGTATCCCTATTATCTGTCTTGAACAAAGGAATGACATTTGCCAACCTCCACTCTTCCAGTTCTACTTCCGTGGCCAGCGAAGACACAAATACACTGCCCAAAAGCTCAGCAATGTCTTCGCTCACTTTTCCAATTCACCTGGACTATATCCCTTCCGGCAACGGGAAATCTTCTATCATAATTTTTCCAAGTTTCCAGCGCATCTTCTATCTTAGCGTCGGCGTTTCCGAGCATATCTGCCTTCTGACGCTGTGTTCACATTCATCAATGTTTTCAGTGAGGAGCTTCACTGCCGCCTTTACTCCTCCACTATTTCACTATTTTTTTTTTTACTTCTGATCTGCCCACACTCTCTCTCGTCGTCCTCTTGTTCATCACTTACCTTAGTGCAACTCGTCAAGACATTCTCAAGTCCCATTCTACCTCTTCTAATTCCATTGTTAAATTATTTCCTGTCTGCGCCTTGACTCGCTATAACGCTACCCGATCCTTTCGTCCAAAACCTCAAATATCGTTTTTTCTTCCTCTTGGCGAGCTGTTCCAATATTCTTGTCAGCCAGAGTTACTTTACACTGTCATCCTTTCCCTGCGTCAATGAGGCAAGCCCTTACTGAACCCCATGTCAGTGCTCCCTAAACAATCTCCACATATCTCTTTCCCCTTTCCCTGAGTACGTCATTTCCGTATTTACGTTCCTAAGTTGCTGCCAGGGATCAACATACATTGCAGACCCCCACTTCCATGCACCCTGCTCCTATCCCTGTGCAAGGAAAATCTCGGCGATTTCTACCCCATCGTTCTGAACTGCTGACCAGTGGAGAGATCTGTCACCTGACAGGTTTCCTTTTCTAATATTAGATACAGTACGGACTGTTCACTATCCCGCCTGCCTTCTGATACTGATATGAATCATTCTTGGACACAACTGATCAATTATGCCATACCTAAACCTGTTACCATGAGGAGATGCAATGAATATAAGGGAAGTTTTAGTTCTCCGTTCTAATAGCATGGCACATGTCCAGGTTCCGCTTCCCGATCGGTTCCCACTGTTCCTGTTGCATTTTTTATTTTGTTAAACTGGTGGACGGCTTGACAGAATACTCCATATAGTGTGTTCGCGCCCTTCATGCTTTGGTGTTCGTCTCGCATTCCATTAACAAACGAATGCTCCACGTTGTCCCCCCCTTTCTGCATCTGCGATACTATCCCTGGTTTGCCATCGCACTCCCTCTACCTTTTGCCGGACCTTTAAACACAGAAAGTCCTGAAGCCATCCCTGCTCTTGTGACAGTCGGGTGTTTGTGTTAGTTTGGAACAAACTTCAACCAAAGTAACAATCACGCCAGCAGCACTAAACGTTTGTATTGTTAGCGACCTGAACTGCATGAAGTCAAGAATCGTCCGCCAATTCTGCATTTTCCGGACGACCAGGCATATGACTGTTTGAATTCAAGACGTATTTGCCGATCCTGTTCATTGTAATACAGCTTTATTTGAAACCTCAGAGGTATTATCATTAGACGCGGGCGTTATCTACACAGATGACCATTTAATGGAAACACATACGTCATTCTTTTCCTCAGCTCTTCCCTGAATTTCCACTTTGTCAGTGTATAGATGCTAGTATTGGTACTGATAACTTGCAACATGTTCGCACATTGTTGTAGGATGTATACCGGAGAACGCAAATATATGTTTTTCACTTGCTATTTCAGGGAATGGACTACATAAGGCATCCAAAATAATATAAAATTTGCTGATATAGAAAACAACAAAACCATCGATTTTCTGAGGTTTTCCACCTCGGCATCTTTCTGATTGTCGCTGCTGTGCCAAAGCCTTCTGCGGACTCTATTTGCCACAGAGATAAACCTTACGGTCAACACATTAAACACCAGGATTAAGCCAATTGGTAGCAATGGTGCTAAAATACTGTCCAGCATTGCGTTTCCTCTCCACATCGGTGAAGTAGCGTATTCAGATATGGTGGTGCGCCGCCACGGCGTGTCGTCAATGATGACGTAAGGTTCAATGGCAAAGTATAACGGGACACATCTCCCGCAGCTCACTATAACCAGGGTCACGATAACTGCCGTTGCTGTTCTCTCAGTGCAGTATCGTTCCCGCAGCTTTCGACAACATATTGCGATGAAGCGATCGAAAGTAAAACTGACCGTGAAACAAACAGAACAGTCCGTCGCTACCCTCCCAAATACAGGTGTTAGAGCGCATACAGGAGTGATAAGCAGGGATCTTGAATACATGTAGATATTGTTGGTCTGTTCAACTAAAATAACAATGATAACCACCATCAGATCCGCTGAGGCCATTCCAACCAGGTAACGGGTGATGCATTTGGAGAGTCCGCATTTTCCCCAAGATAGGATCACATTCGCTGTTAAATTAACTGCAATAAATTGGGAAAAAGAAAAAAAAAGAAATAGCATTAGAATAAATGCAGATATTGTTGGTCTTTTCCACTAAAGCAACAACGATAACCATCATCAGATCCGCTGAGGCCATTCCAACCAGGTAACGGGTGATGCATTTGGAGAGTCCGCATTTTCCCCGAGATAGGATTACAATCGCAGGTAAATTAACCTCAAGAAATTGGGAAACAAATAGAAATATTGTCAGCAGCAACTCTCTGAAAACCTCCATGGATATGCTCTGTTTGGAAGAGGATAGTGGGAGTCCAAAGTGTGCGGTCTCCATCGCTGCACTCCGGCTGCACGACAATGACGCATGTGAATGTCAGTGCATTGGCGACCTTCCCACAGTTCAGAGAAAAGAATCTGTTCCACGACTCACGTAAAGACCATTTCAATTATTAAAGGTGTAATACTGACGGGATTGTTTGCAGCGGTGAAAAGTGGAATCAAAAGATACAAAACACATTTTATCCTGACTCATGTAAGTATAGAACTACGTGTCGAAAACAGACCGGACCATCATTTAAATAATCTGCCACGTTGTTATACGGTCGAAGAGTCTACACTGAGAGAAACTCGGACGTAGAAAAGCAGAGACCAGCGTCAGTTCAGAAAGCCTAGCCAGGTGAAATTATGAAACAATTTCAATAACGGCACGAACGTAATTGACAAACAAAAAATCACTTCGATCAAAGTACGAAAATGAAAATAAAACAATCAGATGCTGGAATACTCAATTCCGGAAACACGTTTCAGCCGACGGTAGCATCTGTGCTTAGTAACAGTGCAGATACCGCAGCGTAGTAACGACGACACCATACATAAAGTAACCAGCTCTGGCATTTTACCAGGGACACCAAGTGTGGGATAGAAAGTAGCCGGGATGTAGTAAATCGCCGGATATCCCATATTCCGTCAGAAGCAGCGTTCAGTTGTATGTAAAGTTTCAGCTGCTCAGATGGTCTGGGGATCGGTTTCGCAGAATTTTGTTGAGGTGAGAACAATTCCACTGAGGTAATCAGCGTGGCTATCACGTCAGGGGTATTAGTAAACAACCAACTACACAAACACTTACGTTAAACTATTTACACTCACTCTCTCGCAGTATCGTGAATTTTGCTCCTCAAGGGATACTGCAATCTATTTACTTTAGAACAATTTATAATGTGCGTATTTTCATGTTATTTTTCATGATACCTGGCTTCAGATATTGAAATAGGACATTTTTATATCTGTGTTGCTTTTAAAGTAGGCATTCATCATGTAGTCGATTTATTTTATAAGATTTGACGGAGCACATTCGCTTCTGAAATTGAAGGAAGGAGTTTGTCCTGGCTGGGGAATAGACAACACTCTTTTATTAAAGCTGAACAATCGTTCATTACTTCTTTCGATCCTTCCAGCCATTCCGGGCGTTTTGAATGATGGAGATCACAGTGACATCTGACATACATTACGATAAATCACACTGCACTTACGTTCCTCCAAAGACATTAAAAGATCCACAGCGATATTCCAGGGACTTGCGAGAAAAAAAAACGGAGCGTGTATTCGGAAAATTAGGGAGGGCTGTTGACAGTTTGAAGAACAATATGTGCTGTTTGACACGAACCTGACCCCTGCCAGTGAAAGACTTGACCACCCCATACCCGTGACGGGAGATGCCGTCTGTTTAACTTTAAGGTTATTCTCAAACCTGTCACATTTCTACCGATCTTTCTCCATCCATTCGCTTTTTGAACAGAAGTACCAAGTGAAATCTGTGAACTATCCTCAGGTTCCCAGGTTGTTGTACTATTTGCCACCAAGTTGTATTTTTTTTCTCCTGATTTACTGTTATTTATATTGCCTTTCGAGCGTCACTATGAGTCTGTTCAGAACAGCGGAAGTGTTAAAGCTCACTTGTCAATCACACTTCTTCCTGCTCCTGCAGTGCACCGCTCCGTGCCTGTTGTGATACTCGTACCGACGACCGTGCCTCGGCTTATTGTAGAACGTCTCACCGCTCTGATTCCATTGTAGATCTGTTACTAATGTACGGCTCTCGTTTGACTCGAAAAGGTATCACCTCTGCCTTCAAATTCATCCTTCCAAAGTGAATCACTCCGTAACGTCGATCGTAATGGTCGATCTCCATCTGTAACTTTTCAGAGCTGCTCTCCGTCCCGTCATTGTACTGTTGTAATCTGTGATAACCTTCCACACTATCCATGTTTCCACCAAATTCCACATCGTTGCAAATTCACTCACTCACACTTACACTTCCTTATTCACATCATTTTTAAAGCACAGAAATCCGGAAGTCTCAGCGCAGATCTCTGCAGGATCTTCACCAACATCCAGGGAGAAAACGCTCCATCCACAACTACCCTCTTCCTTTTTGCGCGTCAGTTGTGAAACCACAAGACGACTTTCCCAGGATGCCATGCTTTCTGAAAGGTCCTACCATGGTTAACCGTCAGTATAACCGTCACACCCTCACTGAATTGAACCAGGCTCGTGAGACATGATCTGCCCCTCACAAAGCTATACTGATTCTCTCAAACCAGGTAATGTTTCTCCGGGTTCTCGTAAATCCTGTTTCTAAGAATATTCTCCGATAATTTGCCCGTCACTGAAGTAAGACTCACAGTTTCCCGCAGTCACCCAGGGTTTCTCCCAAACACACGTGGACTTACCTGTTCCAATGATTTCTTTTCAAAAGTTCCAGCACAGCCGCTCTTTTAACCTCCATATGTCGTCCCACATCGGGCCGTTTAAGGCTGTCCTGACAAATGTCTCTCCTATGGTGAATACTGAACTAGTGTCTTCATTCAGGACCTGCCCTTCTTCCCTGGACTTCAGAGGCTTGTTTCATCTTCTATCCCCGACCGGTCCTACACTCACTCTAGTCATCGTTTTCTTCACATACATCCAGAATGGCTTGGGGTTTCCTTTAAAACTACTGCAGACCTTCTGCAGACGTTTCTATTTCTCCCAATTCCATTGTTCAGTCTGTCCCCGGCTACTTAGTAAATTTACAGCCATGTCTGATCCTTGCTTTCCAATCCTGAGGTCATAATTTGATAGGTGATATAATTTAACCCTGACTAATCTCCCCGATGGCTGGGTGTGGAGGAGATGCGTCCTATAGTGTGTGAGTCTAGGAGCAGAGGAGAAAGTTTCTGAATACAGCGCCGTCCAATTGGTACGTTGATGAAATTAGTCAGAGTGTGGTGAAGCTGTGGAATTCGTTGCCACAGGCAGCGTGAAGGTCAAGACTTTGAAACAGAGTTTGATAGATTCCTGACACGAAGGGATACAGGGAGAAAGCGGAGATTAGGGCTGAGAAGAGAATTGGATCAGCCATGATGAAATGGCAGAGCAGACTCGGTAACCTAACACTGCTCTCACGTCTTTTGATCTTTTCTTTCATACCCATCCCACAGTTGTATTGTATCTTGCTGATCTGTTTCATATTCTACCATTTCTATTGTAACTTCCATAATTTTGCTCTGCACTTATCCTATTTAAAGTTCATGTTTCTATCTTTAGAATATAGTTCTACTAATTAATTATTTTTTTTTCCTTTTGATGAGAATGGAGTGATCGAGTGTTTATAGAGGGCTTGTCAACCTATGATAATTATTATTATATTTTCTTTGTTTCTTAGCTTGTGCTGGTTTAAATTGTGATACAACCATCGCGAACCACACTAATTTCTCAGTTTACTAGGAACGTGTCTGATCAAATCGCTGGGATAGTATTCTATGCAGAGACATGAGTAATTCACTTGAACTACCATCGTGACCACTTCCTCATTTTCTGGATTGTGTGCTTATTTAAGATTATTGGAGAGTATTTCGTATGAGTTTTACACATAAAGACATGCATTGCTGAATTCTGGATTCGTTAAGAAAAATGTATCCTCAGGTTTTATTTTTATTAATTAACACCCACCATCTCCCAGTTTCACCGATGAAGTACATCCTTGTTATTCTTCCTCCCCTACACTTTTACTCTGACTTATAATCTGTTTTTTTTTTTTCTAAACCAGAACCATAATTCAAGAGTATCATGGACACAAATGACTATAGATGCCATTACTAATGAGAGAATTTGGTTAGGTAGATAAGACTCCTGGAAAGATGATGTACACCCCAGGGTTCAAAAGAGGTAATTGAAGTATTTGTGAAGGCATTAGAGTCATGGAACATTATAACTCAAGAAAATGCCGTTCGGCCAGTCTAGTCTGTGCCAAGCCATTAATCTGACCGGTTCCAGCATCCTCCACCAGGACCATTGCCATTCATTTCCACTCATCCATCTGCCATTCCAAACTTCTCTGAAATGTTGAAATCGATTCTGCCACATGCTCTGGCAGCCCATTGTACATTCTCACCAGCTCTGGGTGAAGAATTTTCCCCTTATGTTTCTCTTAAAGAATGAGTGATGATCTTTCAAGAGTGTCTCGATTTTGAAATGTTTCTGGGGAAATAGGAAGTTGCAAATCTCACACCACTCTTTAATAAGGCGGAGAGGGCAGAAGAAAGGAAATTATAGGTCTGTTCGTCTACCCTCAGTGGTTGGATTCCATTTAGGATAATTTTTCGGGGTACTTGGCGCATGCTAAATTAGGCCAAAATCTGCATGATTTTCATGAGCGTGTATATTGCCTGACAAATCTTTGGTAATTCTTTGATAAAATAACAGAATAAACAAAACAGAGGCGGTGGATGTTGTTCTCTTGGATATTCAGATGGATTTTAAAGACGTGCTGCACATGAGACTGCCTAACAAGATCACAGTTCATGTTATTACTGGAAAGGTGCATTGATCGCAGATTGCTTTACTGGAAAGAGGCACGGAGTTAGAACAATGCGAGCCTATTCTGTTTGCTACCGATAACTACTGGCGATTCACTGGGGTCGGTAATGAGATCGCTTCTGTTTTTGTTAAAATCAACGATATGGCTGACAGAATTGATGGGTTGCTGACCGGCTTTGCAGTTGATCAGAAAGTTGGTGCTGAACAGGCAGCTTAGAGAAAACTAGTGTGTCTGCAGAACGGCTCAGACAGGTTTGGAGAGCAGGCAATGAAATGGCAGATGAAATACAGTGTAGGGACTACTGTGTGCAGTCAGGTCCTCAGGCTCACTTAGCATAATGTTGCACGGACATTATCAGCAAAACACTCCGATAGCATACACGTTTCAATCTGTTACAAACAAAAAATCCATTTGATACTTCAAGTAAACAACATTTCCACATTGGTGGAGAAGTGGCCTGATACCCCTTGCCATCTGTAAAAACCCTTCCAAACCCAACATTACTCCGCATTTCTGTAAACACCTGTTTCCGCCGATTTTGTGGACAATGAACTGATTCTTGCTCTGGAATAATCGAATCAGAGCAACTGAATGTGGACACAGGAAGCTTCAGGCAATGATCTGCTAAACGTGAGACCATTCTCAAACAGGTCGCCATTTGTTATTTGAAGGGTTGTGACTCTGAACTGATCTTGACTCTGGGACAAACTAATCAGAGCAATAATCCTGAGACCATTTTCAGGGGAGTAGCTACTTCTTATGTAAAATGCCAGGCCTACCAAACAAGGAATCTATAGTCTTGATAGACTCTGACTGGGTTGCTTCATTTAACGGGTTTGGACCTGTCAGGATGAAAAGATAGAAATACTCTAGGCTGGGGTGGGCAGAGCTATGAAACAATGGTGATTGTAGCCCTGTACAATGACAAGTAAGAAGGTGACCCAGCTAGGTCAGGTGACCTTGAGCCAAGTGGTTGGAGATCCAATATTTCATTTGATGAGGAACGGTATAAAACTCAGGATCTCCAAATAAGCAGGGGCGATAACTCTCCAGCAGCCAGAGACCAACAAACGCTGGTCAGCAGGACCGCACGGGAGAGTTAAAATCGGGATCACGAGGAACGATTGACCAGCGTAGACTCCTTCCCCGGGTTTTACTTATTTATTTCTTTATTGACTGTTCCTGGAATGTCAGGGATTCTAGCAGGGTGCACACAGGTAGAATAGCGTGTGAATCTACGTGCGTTTTAGTTGAAATAATCAATGTAACTCATCGGTAAATACAGATTATCTGTACCTCACTGATCATTATTATATGGGATGATTCTTGTAACAGAGGCGTCCATGTCTAAATTTGCCCCTCAGCAGGGCACGCCCTCTGCACAGTGTTAGCATCGGGAAGGAGATACAGAAGCCTGAAAGCTCACGCTCAGCGATTCAGAAACAGTTAATTCCCCTCTGCCACCTGCAGCTCTGTTTTGTTTTCCTCTATATTCCGTTCTCCTGCATTTCATCGTAGTGCTACCATGATGTGAACAAATTTCACCACGTCTGCCTATGGTATCAAATATGGTTCCGATTCTGATTCAGATAAAGAAGTGATGTGTTAGGTGGAACCGAAATTAGTTGAAAGGCTTTCAGAAGCTCGTGAGACGAACGGCTGTACAGAGCTGCAATATTCTACGTTCTGTGCTTTATCCAGTGCACTTACTCTTTAGGTCCAATCGATTAATCATTTAAAGTTACGACACCTTCATTTTCCAGACTACTCTCAATGCGCTTGATAGTATTGCAAGAGAATTTAAGAACAATCGGCCATAAATGTCAGTGCCGACCGCTGGATGAAATCGATAGTTCTGCTTGGAAGGGACTCGTCATGTATATGGTAATAAGGATTTGTCCTCGGTGTTCAGACTACACTGGTCATGGTGTCTGAAGTGAAGTATTTGAACAAACAGGAACATTAGCGATAGTCAGTATGAGCCACTAGGTAGTAAGTCAAGTCTAACCATTCTTACAGAGTGGTGTTGAAGGCAAGGCCGTGGATCCCGTCTACAGGGTCTTCAGCCAGGAATTAGTAGGGTTCCCCTGTGGGATAATGCTCGACAAGGTTCAGTCGCTTAGCTTTCAGATGTGGTAGTAAATTGGATTCGCCATTGGATATGTTGGGAAAGCCAGAGTGTGATAATAGATGGTTGTCTCTCTGACTGAGGATTTGTGACAAGTGTAGTACCCTAGGGATCGTTACCGTGTCCGTTGTTGTTT
Source organism: Hypanus sabinus (assembly GCF_030144855.1). Lineage (NCBI taxonomy): Eukaryota > Metazoa > Chordata > Chondrichthyes > Myliobatiformes > Dasyatidae > Hypanus > Hypanus sabinus. The sequence continues at coordinate 89,514 of NW_026779446.1, forward strand.
GTTATCTATATCAGTGATCTGGATAACAATTTTGTGAACTTGATCAGCAAATTGCCGAACTGGCAGATCGGATTTAAAACAGGCAAATATTTAAATGCTGCAATTTGGCCGGACCAGCCAAGGTTGGTCTGACTCAATGACAAATAGGGCACCGAGGAGTACTATCGGATAAAGAATCTGAGAAGGCACGTCGGAAATTCAATGACCGTTGCGGCACCGTTAGAGAGGGTAGTAAAAATAGTTTTCCGCACTTTGGCCTTCATGGACCAAAGTACTGAGTACAGGAGGTGGGATGTTATCCTGATGTTGCTTAAGACTTTATTGAAGCCTAATTTGGAAAATTGTTGCGGTGTGGCTTAAGTACCTGCAGGACAGATGTAGCTAAGTTTGAAAGAATACATAAAAAATAAATATATTACACGGCTATTGCGGGAATTGGATGTTTTGAATTAAAACGAAAGATTACATATGTCAGCAATTTTTTCCATACGGGAAGATTTGATGGAGACATACAAAATTATGAGTCGTATAGCGAGTGTAAATGCAAGTAAGCTTTCTCCGCTGATGGTGGGCGAGAATACAACAAGAAATCATGGGTGAAGGGTGAAATCTGAAATGTTTAAGGGAAACATGAGGAGAAATTTCTTCACCCAGAGGGTCGTCAGAGTGTAGACAGTCCTGTCAACTCAAAGGGTAATTGAGATTCCGATGTCAAAGTTTAAGAGATGATTGGATAAGTACATGGAAGCGAGAGAGATGCATTGCCATGGTCCGGGTGCTGATCGATGGGAGTAGGCAGTTTACATAATTCTTCACGGGCCTAACGGGCTGGAGATCCTGTTTCTGTGCAGTAGTTTCCTCTGGCTGTCTGACTGTATGTCTGGGTTAGAACTTTAGTGACTCACTGCACTGACCAATCTAGAAAGTCGTTGATACTGTACTATCCTTCTGCCCTTGATCACACTGAAGCATGGCGACTGAGTAAAATGGATGGTTGTGGCTTTAGAAGATGTAGGCTCAGGAAAATTATTCTGCATTCTCCAATTGCCTGCGATGCTTTTGAAGGAAGACAAGCGTGAGCCCGAATATTTGCTTTGCCGTCGCTGAAATTTAGTTTGTGTAGTTTTCTATGTTTGATTTATTATTGATTTCAGAGGAAGACACCGATTCCACACCGGCCATGTGGATTCAGGTTTAGATGGATCGCAATATGAGCGTATCTACACCCAATAAGATAAAACCACGATTCAGTGGTAAACTGGCATTCGGGTAAATTAATTTGTGCTTGAATTGGAAATTTCGAATTGGTCGGTACTTTTACTAAGCACCAGAAGCTGCAGCTGAACACTTTTTGAAATGCTGGTTTTAAGTTGTAGGGCTCCATTGGAAAATATTGCTTTAAAGTCATTATTGCATCTGCTCTGTAATACGTAAATTGCTGGTCAGTTTAGTTAACGTGACGGTGCAGTCAATAGCTCAGCGATTTGCTTATGTCGTCAGATCTAATTCTATTAATTGCTCTGCTGCTGTTGGGTGGTCAGATTAAATCTGTTATTTCCATCAACCCTATTTCTTGGAGCACTGTAACGGAGACTGCAAACATATTTGTAAAGTGTACGGGAATTTCAACACTCCTTGCGGAACACGGCTGCCCGCTGCCTTCCAGCCGGAATTCACTCTATCTACTACATCATCCGCCTTCTGTGAGTAAACGAATTCTGAATCAAAGCAGCCAGGTTTCCCCGGATTCCAAGCTTCCTGACTTTCTGAATGAGTCTGCTTTAAGTAACCCAACTGATAAAACGCCTGACCAAAATTAATACACGCTTTGACTGTTGTGATTCATCTGTTCGTTTCATTTTCACTTTTTCAAATAACTCAATCTGTCTCATAAAGGACAAGAAGCCATGTTGTCTCTTCATAGTCAGACTACGTTTCTTCAAATACTCATAAATTCCTCCTTCAATAATCTTCTCCAGTAGTTTACCCACCACAGATATAAGACTCCTTGGTCTAAAATTCCAAGGACTATCCCTATTACCTTTAGTCAACAAATGGATAACATTTTCCACCCCTAGTCATCTAGTTCTGCTTCTACTTCAGTGGGCAGAGAAGACACAAATATCCTGTCCAAAAGCTCAGCAATATCATCGCTCGCGTTTCAAAGTTACCTGGACTGTATCCCTTCCGGTATATGGATCTCATCTACCATAATGATTTCCAGGTTTCCAGCGCATCCTCCTTCTCAACGTCGACATGATCTGGCGTATCAGCCTTTTTTCGCTGTGTTCACATTCATCAATGTATTCAGTAAGGAGCTTCACTGCCCCCTTGGACTCCGGACCCAAGCTTTTCTCTGATCTGCCCACACACTCTACACTCTCCTCCTGTTCTTCACAGGACAACTCGCCAAGGCCTTTTGAAGACATCTTCTAATTTTTCTAAGTCCATTTGTAAATTCTTCTTTGTGTGCATTGTGACTCGCCATAACCCTATCAGATCCCTTCTTCCTAATTCTTAAATATCTTTCTTTTTTCCTTTGAACAATCCCAATTTTGTTGTTTCCCACGGTTACTTTACCTACCTTCCTTTCCGTACGTCAAAGAGACAAGCCTATACTGAACCCCATGTCAGTGTTCCCTCAACAATATGGTTGCGCATTTCCCAATTTACATCTTTTCCTAATTTACCTTCCCAAGTTCGTGCCGGGTAGCATCATAATTCTCAAATCCCCAATTAAATGTATTGCATGCTCACTAGTTCTCACTAATGTCGGGGAGTTTTGCCCTTTCGTTCTGAAAAGCTGACCCGCGGAGTGATCTGTCGCCTGGTCCGTTTCATTTTCTAATATTAGATCCAGTATGAACTGTCCGCTAGTGTGCCTTAATAGTGACATGAATCCTTCCTGGACATAACTGAGAAATTATGCCACACATCATTATTTACCTCCCGTGGAGGTAAAGTTGCCCGTGCCAATAACAGGGCACATGGCCAGGTCCCGCTTCCCGATCGGTTCCTCGCTGTTGCGTTTTTATTGAAAATCTGGTGGAGGCTGTATATAACACTCCAAATGGCACTCTATGTCTCAGTGTTTGTCTCACAGTCTATTAACAAACGAACGCTATACGTTTTCCTCCCTTTCAGCATCTGCGATACTATCCCTGATTTGCCATCGCACTCCCTTTACACTCTTTTACACGACCCTGTCCATTTTTGAACATCTAAAGCACGGGAAGTCCTGCAGCCATTCCTGCCCTTGTGACAGTCGAGTGCCTGTGATAGTTTGGACTATACTTGAACCAAAGTAACAAGCACGCCAGCAGCAGTGAAAGTTTGTATCGCTACCTACCAGAACAGTATGAAGTCAGCAATCTTCCACCAATTCTGTAATTCCCGGATGACCAGGCGGATGGTTGTTTGAATTTAGTACATACTTGCCAAATCTGTTCCTTGTAAAACGGCTTTATTTGAAAAACTCCGCTGAATTGCCATTAGACACGGGCGTTATCTACACAGATGGCCATTTAATGTAAACACATACTTCATTCCATTCCTCAGCTCTTCTCTGAATTTCCTCTGTGTCAGTGTATAGATACAAGTATTTTTCACCTCGGCATCTTTCTGATTGTCGTTGCTGTTCCGAAGCTTTCTGCGAACTCTATTTGCCACAACGATATGTCCTACAGTTAACGAGTTGAACGCCAGGATTAAGCCGATTGGTAGCAATGGTGTAAAAATACTCTCCAGTAATTCGTATCCTCTCCAGAGGGGTGAAGTAACGTATTCATATGTAGTGGTGCACCGCCACGGCGTGTTGTCAATGATGACGTAAGGTTCAATGGAAAAGTATAACGGGCAACATCGCCCGAAGCTCACTATCACCACGGTCACGATAAGCACTGTTGCGGTTCTCTCAGTGCAGTATCGTTCCCGCAGCTTTCGACAACATATTGCGATAAAACGATCGAAGGTAAAACTGACCGTAAACCAAACAGAACAGTCCTGAGTCATAGCCACAAATACAAGTGTCAGAGCGGATACAGGAGTGATGAGCAGGGATTTGGAATAAATGTAGATACTGTTGGTCTGTTCCACTAAAGCAAAAACGATAACCACCATCAGATCCGCTGTTGCCATTCCAACCAGGTAAAGGGTGATGCATTTGGAGAGTCCGCACTTTCCCCGAGATAGGATCACAATCGCCGTTAAATTAACTAACAGAAATTGAAAAAATAGAAATATAAATAGATTAAATGAAGATATTGTATGTCTGTTCCACTGAAGCTACAACAATCACCACCATCAGATCCGCTGTTGCCATTGCAACCAGGTAACGGGTGATGCATTTGGAGACTCCGCATTTTCCCTGAGACTGGATCACAATCGCTATTAAGTTGACTTCAAGAAATTTGCAAACAAAATAGAAATATCGTCCGCAGCAGTTCCCCGAATGCCCCCATTTTTATCCCGATGCTACGCAGGATATGATTTCTTTGGAAGTTAAAATGGTGAATATAGTGTGTGAGCTCTCGGTCTCAGCACCCCGGCTGGAGGACAATGACGGATGTGACTGTCAGTGGGTTCGTCACCTTCCCACAGTTTAAAGCGAGGCATCCGAGTTCCACGGCTCACTTACGGGAAAACAGTCGATCGCCACAGTAAACAACACCATTTCCATTATTAGAGGTGAAAGATCTGACAGGATTATTTGTAGCGGTGTCAAAGAGGAATCAATGAGATGTAAAGCACGAGTTCTCACTTACGTACAGAAGAACAAACCTAATTGTCGAAAATAAAATGGACGGTAATTTAAATAAGCTGCCACGGTGTTTTAAGGTCAAATTGCCTACACTGATAGAGGCTCGGACCTAGAAAAGCAGAGACCAGCATCACTTCAGAAAGCCTAGCGAGGTGAAATTATGAAACATTGTGAATATTGGAAACAACGTGTTTGACAAAAGAAAATTAATAACTTCGATCAAAGTGCGGAAAATGAAGATGTAACAATCCTCTTAAATCCTCCTTTCCGGAAACACGTTGCAGCCGAAGGTAGCATCTGTGCTTAGTAATAGTGCGGATACCTTAGCAGAGTAACAGCAAGATTTCGGTACCGTACCGTACCATTTCCAGCATCTTACCGGGGATACCAACCGCTACAAGTGTGGGATAGAAAATGGCCGCGATGTAGTAAATCGCCGGATATCCCATATTCCGTCAGAAGCAGCGTTCGGTTGTATGGAACGTTTCAGCTGCTCAAATGGACTGGTGATCGGTTTAGCAGACATTTATTGAGGTGAGAACAGTTCCCTGAGGTAATTAGCGTGGCTATAACGTTAGAGACATTAATGACAACCAACTGCACAAACACTTACCTTATACTATTTATACGCACTCTGTCACCGTGTCATGAAATTGATTCCTCAAAGGATATCGCAATCCATTTGTTTTAAAACAAAATATGATGTGAATTTTCCATGTTATTTTCCATCATACCTGGCTTCAACTATTTAAATTGGATATTTTTATTTTTTTCCTTGCTTTTAAATTACACATTATCGAAGGGGAACATTCGTTCATCCTTTTCTTTCTTTCATTCAAGTCATTCCGGGCGGTTTGAGTGATGGAATTGACAATGACAGCTGACATGTAATACAATAAGACTGCACGTATGTTCCTCCCAAAGCTTTTAAAGATCCACAGCGATATTCCAGAGCACTGCGGTCAATAAGGGAACGTGTCTTCGTGAAATTAGCGAGGACTGTGGACAGTTTGAAGAGCAGTGTTTTCCAACGCACACACGGGCCGTTTGGGAGGAACCTGACCTCTACCAGTGAAAGCCTTGACAACCCCATATTCGTGAGAAAGTTAAATATATTGTCAAATCTGCCACCACTCTCCACTATTTTTCCAGCCATTCTCTGTTTGAAAAAATGTAATAATTACATTATGTGAACTTTCCGCAGGTTCCCAGGCTGTTCTACTATTTGCCCCGATATTGTATTTTTTCTCTCTCCAGGTTTACTTTCAGGGAAATGGCCTTTGCAGCGGCACTATAATACGTGCAGAACAGCGGATCTGTTCAAGCTCACCTTTCAATCACACCTCATTCTGCTCTTGCAGTGCAGCACTCCCTGCCTTTTGTGGCACTCGTAGCGATGAGCGGCCATCTCCTTATTGGAGAAAGTCTCACCACTCTGTTTCCATTGTAGAACTCGAACTAATGCGCGGCCCACGATTGACTCGAGAAAGTATCACCTTTGCCTTCCAATTCATCCTTCGAAAGTGAATCATTTCGTACCTTTTCGTGTTTAACTCCACCTATAACCTCTCAGCGCTGCTCTGCGGACTGTCACTGACCTGTGGGAAATCGATGGCAACCGTCTCTACTCTCCATAATTGCGCCAGCCTTCACATCACGGCAAATACAATAAGCCACACTTCCACTTCCTTATCCAAATCATTCATAAAAACACAGAAAGCCTTGGGTCTCAGAACAGATCTCCGCAGTACTCCACTGACCAGTGACATCCAGGGAGAAAACGCTCCATCCACAACTATCCATTGCCTTAAGGTGGCGTCAGTTCTGAATCCACCAGCCAAATATCCCTTGATACCAAACATTCTGACGTTATGAATGGTCCTACTATAGCTAACTTTAACGCCTTGTATCCACATCAACGTCAATTACCTGGAACATAAATCTAAGAGTATCATCTCATCCTGGTCCCATTGACAACAAGCTTTCTGGAAATTAGCTACTCGACTACATTGACGACCTCCAAGGGGTTTGAATGGGTTAAATATGTTTCCAACCCAACTTGTTCGGAACGGTCTGGATTCAATATACTGGTGGACTTACTATGTCAGCAACGTCGTATGTCCCTACAGATCGTGAAGATGTCAGCGGGCTGGGCTGATATAATGAGATCATAACCTTCTGTCGTAATTCCGATTCCCGCAGTTCTGTTCGCACCTCGAAACAAGCTTTGTTCTGCTGTTTCTTCCGTCACATGTTATGGGCGGCATCATAATGGGCCTCCTTAGTACAGTCAATTAATTGCTTCTTAAATTTGTCCTTTCCGATGCCATCATACTCGGTCTGTGATAAATCTAGCCCAAACAGGGACTCTAACCATTTCATTTCAGATAACATTGTCTTTAATGCGTGTGCTTTTTTTTTTTCATCCGTTCAGCAATTGCATTCTTTTCAGATCAGTAAGGGATACAAACATGTGTTATTAACCCAGAGAGTTTCACATGTGGGTGTAGCGATCATGACTGATCCTAGAGAGCATTGCAATACACAGCGGGTAGAAACTCTGTCCAACAAAATCCTGGCTGTAACGTCAGCGGTTTTCATTATCTGGTTGGGAAAGCCGCTATCCACTTGGTGAACACATCTACTATCTCGAAAATATATTTCAGTCCTCCAGAGGATCGAGGTCAAGATCCAACAGAATTAGCATGCAAGTTAACACATGATCCTTCTACAAGACGTGTCTTAAAACTGCTTTTCTACCCGAATTATCTGGGCTCTCACTGGATACAAACCAAACAATTCTTACAATAATGTATATCTGCTCACAGTTCTGGCCACCAACACAGTTTCTTCAACTGTTCCATAGTTCTATCTGATCCTTGATGTCCAAAAATGTCATGTTGTTAACCCATCATTTGTTTTCTTTCACAATTCCGCGCCTCGAATTTACCACTATCAAGTATAATCCAATTCCGTGCCTGTATCCCTTGATATTTCCCACCGTCTTCAGAATTATCTCCTAACATTACCTTTGTTAACTCCGGGTCCAGTTGCTCTGTCATTACTCAGTATATATGTGTACCGTTTGCTGATTTCTCTGTCATCCCTACCTCTATATCTGTATTCCATTTCACCACCCATCTTGATTCTAGTTTGGCTAATTCTCCAGCCTTCCTGCTCTCTTCCGGGGATGTCTTTAAGTGAACCTCCACATTTTTTTTTATCCATCAGTGGCTTCTCTTGCATTCTCAAATGCTTTCTTCAACAAGGTGACTGATGGTAATGGTTTGACTTCTGTTGAGTTATAACCTGGAGATTCATTCAAAGCACAAGTATGCATTGAATGAAGGGAGATGGGTCATGTACAGTAATCCGTTCAGTCTCATTCGGTATCGTGTTCAAAGCAGAAGTAGTGAATCGGAAGGCATGTTCCTGTGCACTAGTGCTGCATGAAGCTATCTTGTCCAGGTGATGTGAACACATTGCAATATCTGTCTATTAATCGTCTGCCGTCCAATCTCCTCCATTCATCTCGTTCTTATGCACTGATGGGTATAATGTAATGTAGGACACGGTGCTTGCAACACAGGAACAAGCTCCTCCACCCACCATGTCCATGACGAGCGGAAATTTCCCGGCTGCACTGTGACGTTGCCGTGACGTTGCTGCAACGTCAAATTCTCCGGAGTTCATCAATCGGCCGCGCGTTGCAAAGTGAAACTTTGGTTTACTCTAAATGTGAAACTTGAGCTTCCCTCACATTCTTGCTCCCAATTGGATAGAGCAAACCAGTGGCAATTTTAAAACTGAAGTAATTTAACAACCGTCCTATCACAGATCAGTCGGAATCTGTCATTAGGAAATCGAAATGAATATCATATGATTTATGAGTGGGACATTACTCAAATCAATGCGTGGTCTACTGCCCATTGAAATATATGTGACAGAATCGGCAAACATAAGACAGCAGCGTACACGGTAAAGGGGGCAATTTAAAATTGCTGAGGGAAATGTATTCATATAAATATTGAAAGAACATGAAACGCACTGCCTCGGTGCGTCTTCTTTCGATCAATTTGTGAACTTTATTACACTGTAATTTATTTAAATTAATAAAAATTTTTATTTTGTTTATTTTCATTCCACATTTCAGAAGTTATGCTGCCGAACTACAGAAGTTTACTGATCAGTTGCTGCGCAATTGCCTCTAAGTGCTTTAGCAACTATTCGTTGCAATGAACAGCTGGAAGCGGACCCAAGTGCAGGGCACGCGCAAGGAGATCGCATTATATCAGACGTGTTTATTAATGGTTGCATGGAAGACCGCAGAGCGAGGATTGAATGCTTACGTGGACGCGAAATTGGACAATAAACGAAAGTTATCTGGACCCCGATCTTCGTCATGGAGCTTGGACTTGGACACGGATACGGAGCCTGAACTTGGACTCAGACACAGAGCCTGAACTTGGACTCAGACACGGGCCCTGGTCTCGGACTTGGACACAGAGCCTGGACCTGATCCCAGACACGGGCCATTCACACGGAGCTTCTACTCGGACTCGGTCACAGAGCCAGGACTCAAACTTGGACACAGAGCCGGGACTTGAACTTGACACAGACAAAACTAAACAACGACAGATGATATATATCCTGGCTCGGAGTAGCGGCAAACGGCCTGCAATCCTCAGCTGAACACGAGACGACAAAAACAAAACAACGACAGATGATATATATCCTGGTTCGGAGTAGCGGCAAACGGCCTGGAATCCTCAGCTGAACACGAGACGACAAAACAAAACAACGACAGACAATTCGTATCTTGAATCGGACTAGCAGAAAACGGCCTGCAAAAATCCCCAGCTGGACAAGAGACTATAAAACTAACCAACAACTGCTAACTCGTACCTTGGCCCGGAATAGCGGCAAACGGCCAGCGATTCTCAGCTGGATACGAAAATGACAGGATTCCCGAAGTTCAGTATTTTCAGCGGCCCGGAACGTGCATTGCTGCCCTGGCTGAGGTGACGATCCGACGCCAAGTAGATGTAAGTCGGAGTTTTATGCTGCCGGATCGGATGAGTATCAGGTGCCTTAATCAAAGAGTCCGGTGGAATACGGGGAAAAAGAAAGTAAATGAAATGAGGAGTCAACGGACCGGACCGTGACAGGAATAGCATGCAGAATGATGTCGGGACGAATGCACTTGTTACTAATTAACTCTGTGACTCTGAATGTGCTGCTCCATACAAATGTCATCATTCATGTACGTCACAGTTTTAAAATAAACTATCTACAGAAGACGCTTGTTCTGAAAATAGCGTAGGGAATACAGAACCTAATTTAAGACTATTTACCAGACCAGAGGAACAGCGGATAAGAATGAGAAAAATACACCCACGCACACAGAGACTGACAAGACGGTGACAACACTCTTTCACACTGTAGCAGAGAGGTACGGAATAAAAGCCACGCTCTCACACTGTAGCAGAGACTGACCTGTACATAAAGAAATGCATACACTCACACCGAACCAAAAAGAGTCACCTTCAGAACCCCACACTCTCATAGTGCCCTAAGGCTAGTAAGTACAAAATGAACCACTTCTCTTCACACTATACCCGCGGCAAGCCGGTAGAGACAGAATGAGTGAACACACTCGATTGAATGTCTCCAGCTTGTTGATTGTCTCTGCCCTGCCTTCGTTCTCTATCACTAACCCGCAATTTATATGAATTTCATATCAATCCTCTCTTCAATTTCAGCTCGAAACCTACTGCATCCTGAATCCTTTTCTGTCCAGCAGACTGAACTATTAATCTCTGTTCTCCCAACTCATTGTTTTATTCCTTTCGTTCTGCTATGAATGTCTCTTGTTTCTGCAACATGGTCCCGCAAAAGTTTCAATGAAACTTCAGCTTATTCAGTAAGCAGAATGTGCTCAATCATGTCCAGTAATTGAAGAGGGCCATCGGCAAATAATGTAATAGTGTTACTGGAGAGAGAGTGTGAGAGAGAGAGAGAGAGAGAGAGAGAGAGAGAGAGAGAGAGAGAGAGAGAGAGAGAGAGAGAGAGAGAGAGAGAGAGAGAGAGAGAGATGCTTCCACACGCACACACACATACATTAACAGATACACAGATACACATACAGACTCTAAAGTTGTGGCGAAGATAGATTAAGAGATGGAGGGAACCGTCACAGCTCTGGACTTCAAATGTATCAAAATTAAATATAATACTCTAGTAGGTGATTTAAATGAAGCAAGCATTAATGTCGTCTAGGGCTGATGGAGAACTGGACAGAGTGTCTGTGTATGCAGAGGGTATGTTTTATCTCTGGTGGCACATTGTTCGACGGGATGGGGTGGGTATGTTGCCGGAACGATGACGCCAGTTTCTCAGTAGTTAATCCATCAAATGTAAAACGTGACCTCGCTCACACGCCTACTGACAAACCATCTCAGAACCACACAGAACAAGACGGTCACGAATGTATCAGTGAACATGGATGACGCGTTACAGGCCAGTCTGAACCTGTCATCAGAAAGTCGAAATGAGCATGAGCATTATAGTACTTATCAGTGGGACCTCACTCGAATAAACTCACGCACTGGTTCACATTGAAGAACGAATGAAAGAAGCGGCAAACAGAGATGATCGGTGATGGTAGCAATTTGAAATTGTTGAGAGAAATGTATTCATATCCATGCTGCTGGAACAGGAAACGTGCTACCTTTGTGAGTTTTATTTTTATCAGATGTAGAATGAAACCCACATTCTCTCACTGTAACAGAATATGATCGGTACAGAGTGAAACCGGTACACTCACACCGTAGCAGAGACCGACAGATACAGAGTGAAACCCACACACTCACACCGTAGCAGAGACCGACAGATACAGAGTGAAACCCACACACTCACACTGTAGCAGAGACCGACAGATACAGATTGAAACCCACACTCTCCCACACCGTAGCAGAGACCGACAGATACAGATTGAAACCCACACTCTCACCACTGTAACAGAGACCGACAGATACAGATTGAAACCCACACACTCACACTGTAGCAGAGACCGACAGATACAGATTGAAACCCACACGCTCACACTGTAGCAGATACTGACGGATACAGAATGAAACCCACACACTCACACTGTAGGAGAGACTGACAGAGACAGAATGAAA